>NW_015387467.1:49260-66760 GCF_001527695.2 Protobothrops mucrosquamatus | reverse complement strand
GTCTCCCAAAATTGCAGGCCCATAGTCTGGGATGTTTTTAATCAGCTGAGAACATGCTTATAGCTGCCTCTCTCTAACCTCACTGGGATAGTGGAATTTAGGAAGATCCAAGGCTTTCAGTTCACATGAAATAATGACTGGTCTGATGTGAGCTCAATCATGGATTGATTGATTAAATTTATTTTCTGCCCATCTCACCATGATAATGTCTTGAAAACTGAAGTACTGAAGCATCGCTTTGGTGAAAAAAAAATCTTGATATCAGAAATAATAAGGGACAATTTTGACGGAAATATTGCTTAGATTTGGGCAGTGGCTTGTAAAAGTGCACTTCATCTGAAAATTCGTTGAATGCAATTGTTTATTTTTATTGTTAGCTTCCTTAGGACACACTGAGAGGCTACAAATCAAATTAATAATAAATATGGGTGTGTATTTCCCTGTCACATTGTGTCACCTAATTATATTCTTTCAACAGAAAGGACCTTATGTTGAATATCCTACTTTATTATAATCAGTAACCATTCTATGCATAGAATAATGTGAGAAAAACTACAAATGAAATATTAATACAGACTATAGCTGCCATTCATTACATTCATACAATCATGTATCAACTCCTGCATGCTAACAATTAGTTAGTTTCCTATTGAATTTTACTCATGCACCTCTTTCTAACACAAAATTGTATTTTTTTTTATTTTCTGGAAGCTGAAAGGCCCTGCCTCAGCTGAATCTCTCAAGAAAGCAGAACTCTTGAAACTGGCATCGTTTCAAGAGGAACTTTTATTGAGAGTCAGTGACAGCAAGAGAAGGCAGGCAGAATCTGAAGTTCCAGGGTGAAATTGTTAGGCTAAACCCCATTGTTCTGTTGAAGGAAAAGTCTTCATCATGGTTCAGTCCAAGCCGGGGATAAACAACATGGTGACTGCTTTAGAAAGAAGGTTGCAGTTTATTGAAGAAAAGATCCAGACAGAAAGATGGCTCTGGAAGAAAAGAGAAAAGCACCTGTAGGGAGTCAATTTTTATACCCTCTGGAGCTTTTTGTTTGGAGTTGTTCCTGTGGCATGAACCTTCACCTGAGTCTGAGTGTGCCCTTTGGTATCTGTGGGTTAATCCTATTATGTCCTGTCTTAGAGTTTGGATGGGGTATGTAGCTGCACAGAGAGTACATCTTTTTGGGACAGATCGTTAGTGCCAAGATGTACGATAGCCTCCACATCACAGTCCTTGCTGCCATTCTTGATTATTTTAGAAATACGCTTCTTGTCCCTACTGGCAGTAGCACCTAGAAGACATCTGACCTCTTTCAAAGCCTCTGTGTCTTTTCCTAAATTTACATCCCTTATAATTGAATCACCTACCAGAAGGTAGCTTCTCTTTTTGGATGCCTTTCTGTTCTTGCATGACTGATGTGTAATACCTGATTCACACTTCTCCCTGTTGAAATCTAGTTCTTCATCTCGGACCACAATCCCCTGCTTATTTGAGTTATCTTCATAAATACCTTTACCTGTCTCCTTAATGTCCCTATTAAGGTCAGCAAAGGCACTGTAACTGTTGTGCAGGGACACAGCGAAAACTTTGCGTTTGTGGTTCACAGCTCTCACCCTGCCAGATCCCACGGTTGTCACACTGCCCTTCTCCTGCAGGATCTTTGTGGTAGAGGGGGCTGATAGCACGGAGGCTTACTAGAGTAGAGGGGCTGAACTGGACACCTAATTTCTGCCTGAAGAGCAGAGATTACAGACCCTACATAAATAATCTGTCCTTGTAGGCTAGTGATTTGTTTACAGATAGGACAGTTTCCAAGTTTGAAAAGGGTACTGTGGAAGACAGCTGCAAAGCAAGTGTTGCATTGAACTAAGCCAGACATTCTTAGATACAGGGAATCTCAGATGCACTTGCCCTGAATGTACTGCTGCTGTTTTCGATTTTTAGTTAGATAATTATATAACTACTTTGAAATGGAGTTTAAATACAGTATAAATACAATATAAATACAGTGGAGATCCAATCAGGGCCTATCTACTATCCTGGTGGAATCTCCCAAGACTTACAGCTCTTGCATCAGTTGAATGCAGTATAGCACGTCCCGGCAGCTCTGGCAGCAGTTGAAATGGGGTTTAAATATAGTATAAATACAATATAAATACAATGGAGATCCATTGTATACAATATACATTGTATCAGTATACTACATGATTTAGAAATATTGCTGAATCTTTGTACTTCACTTTTAAATACAATGGGAACACTTTTTCTCCCAACTCACAATATTTGCAAGTTAAACAAACATAGAAGAAAGATTCAAATGTAAAAAGTGATAAGAGATAAGAAACCAAGATTTCTGCTTTTAAATTCCTGGATGTTTCTATTCTAGTTCCATCCATTTCTAAAGAAGAGGGAATTGTACAATCTTTCCCTGCTGAAAGTGTACTTGGATCAGAATGGAGATGTAGCAGCAGATCTGCAGATCATTAGTAGGGTGATTCTCCCCAAGGAGGATCCCATCAACAAGAAATTGGGTAGTTTTGAAAGACAGAGACTTACAATCAACCAAGATGCTTTGTCACAGTTAAAGTTGCTCAACAAGGTGGGGAAAATATTGATGTCTTTTCTGTTTTTTCCAAAGCTGTTTCCAGTGGGCTAAACCCAGTCAAAAAAGTGGGTAACCTTCACTGAGAATTGAATGTGTAGAGTAAAACTTCTATAATTTTCTTAGGCGGATAAGCATGCTTCAGTTCTATTGACCAAGGTTTCCCTTCTGATGCGGTCATGTTGAATTCTGTTGTCAGCTGATCCAAAACGAGATATGGGGAGATTATTATTTAGGACACAAATCATTGCCATTTAGTGTCTCTTCGGCAGTTAAGTATCATCATAAAACAGGTGAGACAGGGCCTCATATGCTGGAGATTTTGGTGTGAATAGATTCAGGTTCACTAGTTTTTTTGTCTTCAAATATCAAAGATGAAGGCAATTATGTTGACCAGTCCCTGAATTCAGATTTGGACGGAATCCAATGAAATGGCATCAAAACTGGATGGAGGTCTTCTTGGTCCAATTGTTAAATAAGCTTCATCTTGCCTTGATTGGCGTCAGGGGTCTCCCAAAATTGCAGGCTCAGAGTCTGGGATGTTTTTAATCAGCTGAGAACATGTTTATAGCTGCCTCTCTCTAACCCCACTGGGATAGTGGAATTTAGGAAGAAGATCCAAGGCTTTCAGTTCACATAAAAAAATAATGACTGGTCTGATGTGAGCTCATTTATGGATTGATTGATTAAATTTATTTGCTACCCATCTCACCATGATAATGGCTTGAAAACTGAAGTACTGAAGCATCATTTTGGTGCAATACAAATCTTGATATCAGAAATAATAAGGGACAATTTGAGGGAAATATTACTTAGATTTGGGCCTTGGCTTGTAAGAGTGCACTTCATCTGAAAATCCCTTGAATGCGACTGTTTATCTTGATTGTTAGCTGCCTTAGGACACACTGAGAGGCTACAAATCAAACTAATAATAAATATGAGTGTATATTTCCCTGTCAGATTTTGGACTGCTTTCAAAGGGAAGCAGCTTTGCAATGTTTTATGTACTCCAGAAGAAACTTTCCAGATCCTACTGGTCAAAAGTTTCTTTCTTCCTCACAGTTTTATTTAAGTTTAATAAATCCAATGAAATGAAAAATTAATACATATTTTACAATAAAGTTCACTCTAAAATTTAATATTTATGGATATTTTAAAATCAAGCATGTATGAAGAATGGAGGAATGCATGTTAATTCCACTATGAGGAGGAACCCACCTAATGGATAAATCTTTTCTCAATTTCATCCCTCCAGACGTTGTTAAGTAGAAAGCTACTTTATTGTAATCTGATATGTCAGAAGAAAAAGGGAGAAACTGAATGAGGCATCTTCCTGCAATTGTTTCTCCTGCAACCATTTTGAAGGGGTCAAAGATTTCATATTTGCCTACGTGAAGCCCAGAGACGACTTGGCTGATGTTCATGTCTACCTCCATCTTACATGGATGGTGAGTCCTAACATATTTTCTTTGGCATTTCTTCTTTTTCTGTTTAGTCTTTGCCTCAGTCTAAATGTGTGGAAAAATGCCATCCTGGATTTGTCAAGAAGGCTCGAGAAGGAGAGCCAGTTTGCTGCTACGACTGCATTCCTTGTCCAGAGGGGACCATCTCCACTCAGGAAGGTGGGTGACACAATAGGGAAACTTTGATCAATATGCATGTTAAAGACACATGTAAGTTTGATTGTTTAGTTCTCAATTTTAATGGTGTCCAATTTCTTCCCTAAATGGGATTTATAAGAAAAATATCTTGAAGGGTGAGGTAGAAAGAAGGATGTTGTGGATTGCATGGGAAATCTCTCTTTCATTTCCCAGTCTGGATGTTTCCATCCATATTTATCTTTCTTAGAAATATCTGTATTCTTTTTAACTTGAGGAATGATTTTAGATCAATAGGTTTTGTTTACCTAAACCAACTTTACATTACAGGCTGATAGATGCATCGATCAATCATTCATTTAATCAGTTAATCTTTAGCAGTGCTTTTTTTGTACAACCTGCCTTGCCTATCCTACAGGGTTCCATCCAAAAAAGGTGCCGGAACTCCGTTTGGGTGTTCTATGACAAAAAAAGCCCTGATCTTTAGTAAGATCATATATCCTTATAAGCTGAAATATCTAATTGGAAGGAACAATAGAGGGAGAGATGTTGGGTTAAAGCAGCGGTTCTCAACCTGTGGGTTGCGACCCCTTTGGGGGTCGAACGACCCTTTCACAGGGGTCGCCTAAGACCATCGGAAAACACATATTTCCAATGGTTTTAGGAACCTGTCACACTTTCAACTCCCCCTAAAATTCTTCATTCAGGCAGGCTTCCAGAGTTCAGCCGGCAGGATGGAGGTAACCCCTCCCCCCTGTCCTGCCGCCTCCCATGGCACCGCGCCGCTCCGCGTCCTGCGCCTCAAGCCTCTGTGGCACAGAACCGCTGGCATGGTCCCCAATGGCCGCTGACGCGCTCCCCGCTGCCAGCAACCATGCAAGCCCTGGCAATTGCTCCAGCTGAAGAAGTGGGTGGCTGGGAGGCCGCTGCAGCACCGATCTTCTGCGCCCGTCACCTGGTGACCCCCTGAATGTGCGCTTGTCAGCTGGAAGGTCTGGCGACGGAGCCGGCCAGCATGGAGGGCGATGGGGAGGTGACTGCTCGGTGGGTGGGTTCCCACCTGCCCGCGAATGTCAGGCCTACGGGGCTCGACACAGAGTCGGTGGTCCAACATAACTTCCTTCCTCAGATGAGAATCTCTCCCGCCCATGTCCCTTCCCCCCCTCAAGCGACAATAGGAGGTTGCAGACAACTAAGTCAGCCGGTGCAGGAAGCCCTGGAATGGCCAGTCCAGGGCGCCTGATTGCAGTGCTGGATGTCTTTTGCTCCTCCTAGAAGCCAGTGGCAAGAGAAAAAAGTCGTTCAAACTTCAAGCTAGCTACTGGATGCCTATTCGCATTTTTTTTCCTTTTTTTTTGAGTACTTGTCTGCCAACCCACCCCATCTGTAAAAGAAAAAGTCTTCCACCCAAGCATAAATTTTAAGGATTTTAAGGATCTTTGAGAGGAAGAGAGGGAGAGAGAAATAGAGAGAGGGAGAGAAAAAGGGAAAGAGAAATAGAGAGAGGGAGAGAGAGAAAGAGAGAGGGAGAGAGAGAAAGAGAGAGTGGCAGGGAGAAAGAGAAAGAGAAAGAGGGAGAGAGAAAGAGGAGAGTGAGAAAGGGAAAGAGAAAGAAAGGGAGACAGAGGGAGAGAAAGAGAGGGAGAGAGAGAGGGAGAGGGAGAAAGAAAGGGAGAGAAAGAGAGAGAAAGAAAGGGAGAGAGGGGGGAGATACATACAACTATAAAAAGAACAACAACAGCAGCATAAAATTAAAAGAACAATCTGGTGCTGCAAACTCCCTTCTCTGTGGTAACGCACCAGATTCCTATCCTGCACTGACCTTACCCTATCCCAAATGGTTGGGAGAAATAGCAAGTCTCCAGACATTTAAGTGGATGGGTGCCTATTCAATTTATAATATTAGTTAATGCTTGCAACACATCACCTCTGTTAATTAAAATGTTGTTTATAGTATTTTACCATCTCCCTTAATGGCATTTTTCACCTGCCTCAAAAGGAACAATGAAAACGAAACAGAAGATTCAGCATAAAATCGTCAAATAGATATTTTCTTTCCACCTTTTCTTATCTTTCCAATTTTCTTTCTTGTTAAATACTGTAGTGTGATATAACACCCCAAAAAGAGGAATATAGTTGTGGTTGTAAAGGAAAAAAATTCTAACATGCAGTGTTGGGATTAAAATGAGCAGAAAGAAGGGGGAAACAGAGAACTAATAAAAGATCAATCTATAAATATCCTTTGATATCAAAGTTGAATTCATTCTCTTTAAAATGGTTGCCAAATCGAGAGAATATGGAAATATATTGCTTCATCTTCTCATTTTTACAGGGTAAAAATACAGATAACACACTCAGTTCCTGTTGTTGAATTCATTTATGAATTAATCTTCCTTAAGATGTTTTTTCAAATTTATTCATCAAGCTTATATGGCTATTTCACACAAAGTGACTCTTGGTGGGATACAATTAAACCAATAATAAAAATTAAAACATTGAGGTATGCTAAGAAAGCGAGAGAAGAGTACATCAAGATGCTACCTACTATGCAACCAGCACACAGGGACCTGTTACCAGGGGATCCCCAGGACCATTGAAAGAATCACATTTGAAGGAATTTCTAGAAGGCCTAATAGTTAGGAGACATTCTCAGTTTCAGGATAGTCAATAATTTCTTTTGTGAAGGGGGCTGTACAACCTGTTCTGAAATAGTCAGTGTTGCAACCCTTCTCAAGTGGTTCTCCATGGATCCAACCATCTTAGACAACTTTTATCCTCTGTCCAGTATTTTTGGAGCAATGTATTAAGAGCATGGTTGGTGGTTCAATCATCAGTAACTGAGTTTAAACCTTTTTGGGATAAACATATGTTCATCATCTGAAATTATTTTTGAAAAAAATGAAATAAAATATTAAATGAATAAGAAAACAAAAAGCTCAAAGGGCAGACTAGATGCAGCACTATGTCTTTTTCTGCCATCAGTTTTCTCTTTCTATCTTTTTATCCCATACTCATAGGGTTGCTCTTGAAAACCACTTGGAATTTATAAAATGGTCCAGAATGCAAAGGCATGCACAGTGTTGAGTTTCCATGTGTTCTTCCATAGGACACCCCTACTGTGCAGACTCCACAGAATCCCAGTTTCTTTCCAGGTGCAATTAAATTCACCTTTCAAATCCTCCATTAGACAGAACCAGGGTATCTGCAGGGTTTCCTCTTCTTGAGGATATCTGTTTGTCCCACCAGAGCAGATATAATGGGCATGCAAACAATCTATTCCCTAAAAGATTCCCACTTTATGGATCATCAGAAGCCTGGCTTTTCTGCTGCAGTTCCTGCCCTAATGGACTTACTCCCCCTTAAAACTGAATAGGCACCCATCCACTTAAACATCTGGAGACTTGCTATTTCTCCCAACCATTTGGGATAGGGTAAGGTCAGTGCAGGATAGGAATCTGGTGCGTTACCACAGAGAAGGGAGTTTGCAGCACCAGATTGTTCTTTTAATTTTATGCTGCTGTTGTTGTTCTTTTTATAGTTGTATGTATTGGGGATTTTTTTACTGTTGTAGTGTAAGTATATTCCATTTATTGAGACTTTTCTGTCTCTCTGTATCACATCTTATCCAAAGTTCTTGAAATTTGAAAGACTATAAAAGAAATATTACTTTCTTTTCTCAGATACCAAAAAATGCACCAAGTGCCCAGATGATCAATACCCAACCGAGAACCGAATCCAGTGTATCCCCAAGAGAATAACCTTCCTGTCCTATGAAGAACATCTCAGCATCATCCTCATCTCCTTTGCTCTACTCTTGTGCCTAATCACAGGTTTTGTTTTATTTATATTCATTAAATACCTTGAAACTCCTATTGTCAAAGCCAACAACCGGGACCTCTCCTTCATCCTCCTGGTCTCCCTTCTGCTTTGCTTCTTATCCTCCTTGTTCTTCATTGGCCAACCAAGGAAAGCCACCTGCCTTCTCCGACAAACAGTGTTCAGCATTATCTTCTCTCTAGCCGTGTCGTCTGTGTTGGCTAAAACAATCACAGTAGTGCTGGCATTCCTAGCCTCAAAACCAGGTAATAAAGTGAAAAGATGGTTGGGGAAGAGCTTGGCCAACTCCATCATCCTTTCTTGTTCTGCTGTCCAAATTCTCATCTGTGCCATGTGGTTGGGAGTTTCTCCCCCATTTCCTGACCCTGATCTGCACTCCCAGCCAGAAGAAATAATCCTTCGATGCAACGAAGACTGTTCCACCATGTTTTATGTTGTTCTTGGCTACATGGGCTTCCTTGCTGCAATTTGCTTCACTGTGGCTTTCCTGGCCAGGAACCTGCCTGGAGCTTTCAATGAAGCCAAGCTGATCACCTTCAGCATGTTAGTCTTCTGCAGTGTCTGGGTTTCCTTCCTCCCCACCTACCTGAGCACTAAAGGAAAATACATGGTGGCCGTGCAGGTTTTCTCCATCTTGGCCTCCGGTGCTGGACTATTGAGCTGCATCTTCTTTCCCAAGTGCTACATTATCATCCTGAGACCAGATCTAAACACTAAGGAACATCTAATGACAAAAACAGGGGAATGATTGTGAAATTGTTTCTTAGGTTGGTAACTTCTAATTATCCATTATTATTGGTTATATATTCTTCCTTTGGATTTGCTTGACAATTTATGTTTATTAAAACTGAAGGAAATAAATATCTGAAGTTTGTTAGTTAAATGAAAATTCAGGATAATCATCAAATATATTATTAATAAATAAGTAAGTAAGTAAACAAACAAACAAATAAATATTATGTTTTTAAACTATTGGTTTTCCTCCTTTTCCTCAGCACACATGTCAACCAATATTTGACTTAAGCAACTCTTCAAGACAGGAGATATATTAGTCATTTCCTGGGCTTTATAGTGGTGTAAGCTTGGCAGATATCTTCAAATTTAATTAGTGAGATCTGAACCTCATCTCTTTCATGGTTCTTTATGAATTGGTATTTCCATTCCCCCAGGTTATGGGTTCTACTGGGGAGAGGAGAGTAAGTGAAGATGACATGGTGTTGCAACTCTCTCACCGGTTTTGGTGTTCCTTCTCTTTCTCCTGAGGTACTCTTTCTCAGTAATCTCCGTTCATTTCAGCTTCAGATCAAGTTTCATCTTCTTTATGGCTTCCTCTCTCACAGCCTCCAGTTCCAGCTTCTCTGGGCTGAGGTGCTGAACAGACTCTGACTTCTGGTGAGGAATTTCCAGTAGCAGACATTTATTAATAGCCTGTAACTTCCTGACAGATTTGACATATCGGTATTCAAGTGAATTGGACTGACGAGGATTGAAGATAAAATTCATCCTGGTCTGGTTTGGGGAGTCAGTAGCTCAAACAAGCTGAGGCAGGTACAAGAAGGCCATGGGTCAACTCCCGGATTGAAATGAAAATCAACTTTACTAAAGGTGTCAAAAGAAAATACTGTAAGAATAGAATAGAATAGAATAGAATAGAATAGAATAGAATAGAAAGGGAACTTGGAGGTCTTCTACTCCAGCCCCCTGCTTGAACAGGAGAACCTATAACATTTCAGACAAGCGACTGTCTAGTCTCCTCTTAAAAACCTCCAGTGATGGAGTGCCCACAACTTCTGGGGGTAAGCTGTTCCACTGGTTAATTGTCCTCACTATCCGGAAGTTTCTCCTTAGTTCCACGTTGCTTCTCTCTTTAGTCAGTTTCCAACCGTTTCTTGCCTGCCCTCTGGTGCTTTGGAGAATAATTTGACCTCACCCCCTCTTCCTTGTGGCAGTCCCTCAAATACTGGAATGCTGCTATCATGTCTCCCCTATTTCTTCTTCTTTTTAGACTGGCCAGACCCAAGAAAGGAAGACTGGTTGAAAATCATGCGGGGGCGGGGCCCGAAAAGAAGTGCGCACTCCACTGCGCAGCTGGCATGAAACACTCCCCCCCCCTGAAGCTTCAGCCCCACCCCACCCCACACTGAAAAGATCCCCCCTGCCACTTTCCCAGCTTCTCGCTCTGCTCCGAACTATCTCCTCCATCGGGCGAAGTCAAGGGAGACTCTGCCCGGAGACCGATGACGCTGCAGAAGGGAGGGTTTTCATTGGTACTTCCGCTTTTCTGAGCCCTCCCAATTACGAAGTCCCAGAAAAATGCCCCCTCACCCCCCCATCCTCTTTACCGGGGTTTTCCTTCCCCGCTTCGCTTCCAGGGAACTGGCCCAGCGCGCCCCCCCACAGCAGCAGGGAGACCCCGGCAGAGCCCAGAGACGCCCCCAGCCCCAGAGGTGGAATCGTGGGGGGGTCTGGAGTGGGGGCGGGGGAGGCGTTTTCCTCGGACTTCAGAACTGGAAATGCCCTGAAGGAGAGAAACCAATGAGAAGTCTCCCTCCTGCAGCGTCATCGGTCTCCGGGCAGAGTCCTTTGTGACTTCACCCACCGGCAGACAAAGCGAAGGCGATCCTCGGCTGCCGGGAGGGACGTCTCCCCTCCATCCCCAGGGAGGCCGCCCTGCTCTCGCCCCCACCCCAGAGCCCTGGCACCTTTTGGAGGGGGGAGATGGACGTGAGGGGGAGATTGTCTGGAGGAGGGGGGAGCCGAGGGGATCAGGGCCCCGAAGAGGGGGGAGGGGACGCTGGGTGCGAATGGGGCAGGAGCCTCTCCTGCCTTGTGAGGGGCTCAAACCGGCTTCGATCCTGGAGAAAGAGGCCCGGATGAAGCCAGGAGAACCTCCAGCTCCAGCAGCTTCCCAGCCACAGAAGAGGCTCTCCAGGGGAAGCAGGAATAGGGGGTCTCTGAGGGGTCCCCTCCATCTGACAGGGCTTGGAGAGATTGAGGAGGAGGGGGGTCCTGCCCCTTCCCCTCCCTGGGATCTGCCCACCCTCCTCCCGAACCGGTTCTGGCTTCAGACCTAAACTAGCCTGGATGGTCAATCCAGAATCAGGGGAGACCTCAATCCAGGGAGGGGGAGGGGAGAAGGGAGGATCTCTGAGGGGGGGGCAGGAAAGAGGAGGAGGAAGAGGAAGGAAGGAGGAATTCCAGGATTTTTCCTACAATATAAATTTTATTCTTTTATAGCAAAGTGAAGGATTCGTAGGAAGAGTAATGGAGATGAAGCTGCTGTGGGTTCAAAGCTGGGAGAGATTTGGAGTTCTGGACTGACAGGCAGGCCCAGAGTCCCTGGGGTCAGTCTAGATGGTCTCCCTCCCTCCCTCCCAAGAAAGGGAGGCCCTGAAAGGAAAGGAGAGGGGGTCTCAGCAGGAGAAGCTCCAGGCTGCCATTCTCCTCCATTTTTTCAGAGGAAAAGCCACAAATTCATCAGATACTAAAAAAAAACCCTTCCTTTCCCATCAAGAAGCAGGAAGGATGGCAGGATTAATTCATGGGTGCTGTAGAAAAATGAGATGGGGGAAAGTGAGAATACAAATGTAAATAACTTATTATTCCTCTTTTTCAGCCCCCCCCCAGACAAGCCTACATTGCAGGAGGTGTGATTGATAGGCAGGGACAGAATGAGGGAGAATCACCCCCCCTTTTCAGGGAGGAAAAGGATGCAAAGGACCAGCGACCATGGAGGTGGCAGCAAGGCTGGGTGTCACTTTGCCAGAAATTGTGTGAAATGTCACAAGGAGACTTCCCTTCCCTTTTGCAATTTCCCCAGACTTGGAAACATCCTGGGCCACATTTAAGTGTTTATGTGTGTGTTTTTTTTTTGATTGCAATGCACTTTCAGGTCTCTGTAAGGAAAAGCTGCCCCAAATTTCAAAAAATTGTGTTATCCACAGCAAGGAGGTTTTGTTCAGGCACATTTTTTTACAAAAAAGTAACAATTAACAAATGTTAAAGAAACATCTATAACCTGGGGAGAAACTCACCTGCAGGAGGCTGGATGGGAGTTGCTGGAAGGAGAAAAAGAGTCAATCAGGACCCTTCATGGGCTAGAGGACTCAGGGTCCCCCTCCCCATCGATAGCCCATAATAGGTTGCACAATCCTCACTTATACAGTAGACTCTCAAAGAACAGAATTTCCCAAGCAAATTTCCAAGGGGACCTCCTTGCCATCTGCTAAGCTTCACGAGATGCCTCCCCTGGATGGTCCCCTCCCCACAATCCCTTATCCAGCCCCCCCAGACTCACCTTTCTTGCTCGTCAGGTGGAGGGAGAGCCCCATGGCAAAGAACATCACCCCAATCAGGGCCCCCATAATCCCTGTCCAGAGTTTGCTCCTGGCAGAGTTGGAGGAACAGGGCTCTGGGGAAGGAGAAGGAGCCTCCCCTGAGCAGGAGGATCAAGGCCAGTTTCCCCCCCCAGGAGGTTCCATCCCAGCTCCCCCCACAAGGAGGGTCTCTCCCCCCTTCTCAGGCAGGATGGGGTCCCCAGAGGAGGAGGGGAGGGAGGGGAGGGGCTCACCCCACTGGACGGTGATGGGGGCCTCCAGGCTGGCGTGCCCCACCTGGCAGGCGTAGACGTCCCCCCGCTGGGGCTGGGTCTCCAGCATCACCTGGAGCTGCCAGTGTTCAGTCAAAACCCCTTGTTCCCCCTCCCCAAAGGCCACGCCCTCCTCTTCCGGCCGCCCGTTCTTCAGCCACCAGACCTCGATCTCCACGGGGTAGAAGCCCCTGGCGGTGCAGAGGAGGATGGTGTGGGGGGAAGCAGGGTTCAGCTTGGTGGGGGAGATGGAGACGGTGGGCTTGGCTGGACGGGAGGAGGAGGAGGGACATGGGAGAGACACAGGAGGGTCCAGAAGAGGAGACCAAGTTGGTTAGTTGAGGCCAAGACCCCTTTTCATTCCTGAAAATATTCTGTTTTGAGTCATCTTCCAAAGCAAATTACAACAATTGAAAAGGATTTTGAAAGAAGGAGAAACGTAATTCTTTCCTAGTTGGATAAGTTGCAGACGTCAAAAAGGAAGAATCGCCCAAATAGGCAAATCTGACAGAGATAAATGCTGGAAAAGCCATGAGGGGGAAGGAACCTCCTGCCAGATGTGATGGACGTGGGAAACCCCCCCCCTCAGGATGAGAAAGGAATACACAGCACAATTCTTATAATTTTAGAGATTTTATGAAAAGTGGTGCCACATTTTATTAACTAGATAACTAGATCAGAATATTCATTCATTGATTGATTCATTGATTGATTCGTTCATTTTATTTGCCAAAGTTGCACAACTAACGCAAAGTTGTGCAAGCACCCTCCTAGCCGTAACTGCCACCTGCTCTTTGAAAAGAAGTCATGAGTCCAGAAGAATGTCCAAAATCACAAACGGGGATAATTCAACTCCATCCAGAAAAAAGTTGGTCAGAGTCCCAGATCTTGAAGCTCCCAACACCCATAGCCCTTCGGGTCTTGCCAGTGTTCAGTCAAAACCCCTTGTTCCCCATCCAGCCCCCCCCCCAGCCCCCAGATCCCTCAAGAGAGCAGCCCCAGGGGGTCCCGGGGGGGAGGATGCTCCAAGTGGCAAAACTCTGCTGGATTAATGGAGGGGGGCTGGGTGAGCTCCCCAAGAGGGTCCTTAAACACTCCAGCTCAGAGTTCTTTGCGAACGTCTCTCTCCATTGAGGGGTTTTCTGATTAACAGTTAATTATCCTTCAACTTTTTCAGGGAAGAATTTAGGAGTGAAAATATGCTTTGCTTCCAGACTGAATTTGCGGAGAAGGAAATCTCTGTTGGTTGCCCTCAAATATTCCATAATTTCCGGAAGGAGCAAATGTCCAGGATCTCCCCGTCAAAGGCCTCTTTCCCTCCTGGGATTGTTCTGACCCAGCCTTTGCATGTAATGAGAAACTGCCCCCTCACGAGTAAAACAAACCCCTTTATTAAAACGGGGCAGGAACAATCTTTGTTCAGATTGGGTAGACGAAGCCGAAAAGATGTCGTCACCAAATGAAGCCTTTCCCCCTTCCGACACAGGGCAGGAACTGTCTCTGTTCACTGGAGACCTCCGGAGAGGAAGTCTTTCCAGGATTAGGCTAAGCAGGCAACAGCCCCTGTTCACACCTGAGGCTGAGGCAAGTTCGATCCCTGTTAGTTCCCAGCAGGGAAACCCAGTTGGCACCTCCAGTACAGAGCAAGTAGCCCGGATGCCAAGGAAGCCGACTTGATTGGTCTATCCTGGAAAACGAAGGGTGGTCTGCAAGAACCGGCCACTCCCAAACCCTCCTACCCATGTTTTCCCGAAAATACCAAGTCTTATATTAATTTTTGCTCCAAAAGACACATTAGGGCTTATTTTCCGGTTAGGACTTATATACCGGGAAATACGGTACTAAATGTGTCCGTCTGGCTGACGATCTTAACTGGGGCTTAATATTACCAGCATCCTGAAAAATCATGCTAGGGCTTATTTTCCGGTTGGGTCTTATTTTGGGGGAAACGGTATTTATTTCCCAGCCAGGGAGGGACTGGCTAGCGTCTAGGTCCTCTTCTCCCTGAGAGTCAGGCTAATTATTGTCTTCCCTTCCTCTCCTCTCCTCCCCTCCCTTCTACTTTCTCTACACTTCTGTGCATCTGGGACGGCCCCATCTGCTCCTACCCCTCACTCAGCTCAAGCCCCAAAGACAGCTGCCTCTCTGCCGGGGCCCGGACAGACGGCGCCAGCTCTGTATCTGCCTCTGATTCTGCTTCCTTATCAGGGCCTTGCAAAGGCTGTGAGGTGGACCCAGGCTCCCCCTCCCGCTCCTCCTCGCCTGACTCTGCTGCTGGTGCTACTGGACCACAACTGGGATGTGGCAGTTTTCTTCTTGTAAGAAGAAACAACTTAATTAGTTCTGTGGCAGCACATTATTTTTGGAGAGTCTGGGCGGACAGTGGGAACATTAAACTCAACGCATTCTTAAGTGATGATGCTTGAAAGAGTTTTCGGATTCTATCAAAGGAGTAAAACTTTCCTGGAAACACCGAAGGGCAACACGGGCAGCTAAAATCCTTGATTTGCACAAGGCTTGGCCTCTGAAACCCTATCAGTGGATAAAAAATTAATAAGTATGCTATTACACGAAGAATTAATATTACACAAATACATCTAGACAGCTTGCAAGAAATCTGGAACAGGAACTCAAACAATCCATGGCTTCAGGGCTGAAGGAAAGTTGGATGTGTTTCTTAGGATCCAACATTCAGTTTTAATGTTTGTGGGTGTTTTGGGACTCTTTGCCCCCCAAATCAGGAACCTTCCCAGAGGGAAGAGATTTGGCTGCAGGTGAAGCCAAGTCTGTTGCCAAAAAGGGGGCTTCAAGGGGTGGCTTTTCTCCCAGTCCCTCAAAATTGGCTGAACAAAATTTCTCAGCCTTTGAATCAACTTCTTCTCAAGGCAGAGGAAACACCAGACCAGGATTCTGTGTGATGTGAGGGGGGGGTTACATCTAGATTTAAGCATTAAATGATGGTTACAAATCCTAGCCTGCTTCCTTTATTCATTTGTTTGCTTGTTGGACTTAAAAGCTGCCGGAGGGCAAATGACTCTGAAGAAAGAATGAAAAGAAGCAAAAGATCCATATAAAGGGGGACAACAGGCAAAAGAGCCTCCACTAATTCTTTTTCTATTTTGAGTATTAAAAAAAACAAAAACCCAGTTTTTATCCTAACAGGCCAAAAAAGCATTTCTAGGTCCCAGAAAGGGAGAAGAGGGCTGAAAGACGCCCCCTGGAGGAGGGAAGGGGAACTTTTTCGGTCCCAGCGGTAGGCAAACTTGCTGGGGGGGGGGGTTGCTGGGGGAAGGAAAGAAAGAGGGGGAGGGGAGGAACTTCCTGCTGAACCTCCCCCACCCTCTCCAGTTGGAAAAATTCAGGCAGAAGCTCAACTGGTCCAGCAATCCGATTAACTCTCTGCAGGCAACGTTGGATCTAAAGGGGGAGGAAATGTGGGGGGAGAGGGGAAGGAAATTTCTGGGCTGGAGGGAAAGTAATATCCATACCTCCCTCTCTCTCTCTTCTTTTGGGGTGCGCGGAATATGTGGAGGGGGCACAATGAGGGCATCTGGACTGACACTCCTGAAGTCTCCCAGCCCTAGAACCCCCACCATCTCTGGGTCCCCCCAACTTTTTTTCTTTCTCCTAATCTTCAGCCCAACTACCTGCTTTGGATGATTTTTGAGGATCCTGTTTCTTATCCCCCTCCCCCAAAAGACCCCCTACACCCGCCCCGAGGAGAGACTCAAAGGGAGGGTCTCCAGCCCCCCTCACAATAGGGATTGTTTTGGGGAGCCATAGGGGAGCAATTCAGAGCCCCCCAAATCCTTTCTCACTTCCCCCCCTCCCTCCAGGTCCCGATAGAGCAACGGGGGATTATGGGGCGGGGGTTTCTTGGCCTCCTCCCCAAATTCAGAGCCTCCCCCAAAAGGGACCGAAGCTCAACTCTTGCCTCAAATTTTGGATTCGGGAAGAAAAGCGGAGGTTTCTGAAAAAGCAAAAACACTTTTGCTAAAATGCAGCTTTTTCCTTGTGTGGATTCTGGTGTGAAAATGCCTCAGTTTTCCTCTTTCGCTTTCCGTCCCCTTCCACTTTCAATGCAGGCGACTCCGACCCAGCCACTTGGGGGGGGCGAGAGAGGGCCCCGGCTGCGACATCCCACCTCGGCTACAATCGGGAAAGAGGGGATCCCTCTCCGCCCTCCTGCGGGGGAACTGGGGAGGGAAGGGGGAGGAGACCACGCAGAGATCGAGGCTGTTGCAGGCTCCAGTCACTCTTACCGTCTGAAGACCTAACAGCTTTCTTCCCCCTCTCCCCCCACGAGTATTGGGGGTGCTTCCCAGCCCCCTCCCCAAATCTCCTCCTCCCCCCGCCCAGCCCCTTCCTTACCGGGGATTTCCTTCCCCCCTTGGCTTTCGGGGATCCGGGCCAGCAGCAGCATCGGGGAGCCCAGCGGAGCCCATGGATGCCGCCCCGCCAGCGCCCCCAAAGAGACAAGAGACAGAGACACGAAGGCTCCCAGCCCCAGAGGCGGAATCGGTGGGTCTGGATTGGGGGGAGGAGGCATTTTCCTCGAACTTCGGAATTAGGAGGGCCCAGAAGAAGCAGGAGGACCACTTGGAATTCTCATTTCTGCAACGTCATCAATCTCCGGGCAGAGTCTCTGGAGACAGGTTGTTCCACTGGTTAATTGTTCCCACTGTCAGGAAGTTTCTCCTTAGTTCTAGATTGCTTCTCTCCTTGATTAGTTTCCACCCGTTGCTTCTTGTCCTGCCTCCAGGCGCTTTGGAAAATAGCTTGACTCCCTCTTCTTTATGGCAACCCCTGAGATATTGGAACACTGCTATCATGTCCCCTCTCGTCCTTCTCTTCATTAAACTAGACATACCCAATTCC
>NW_015387467.1:18616-47306 GCF_001527695.2 Protobothrops mucrosquamatus | reverse complement strand
AGCAAGGTTGGTATTCTTGTCCACACACACATCTATGCTACATGCACTGGTAGCCCTATAATTTTTAGATTGCCGGGGACAGGGTTGTTCTGTATCAATTAACTCACTGTCCCCGCTGTTTAGTTTAAATTTTCCTTCAGAAAATCTGTGAATTTATAGCTGAGTAACTCAGTCCCTTTCTTTGATGGATGCAAACCATTTCTTTTGTACATCTTTTCATTGGACCAGCTACAGACATCGTGACTAATATATCCAAAGCCTTCCCCTTTACACCATTCCTTTAGCCACATATTGAATTGTGCTATGCGCTGGCCTTTTCCATTTTGCTCCTTATACACTGGTAAAACCTCTGAGAAAGTAAGCCTACAGCCTATTCTGCTAAGTTCCTTCCCCAAGCTCTGGAAATCATTCTGCACAGAGAGTACATCTTTTTGGGACAGATTGTTAGTGCCAAGATGTACAATAGCCTCCACATCACAGCCCCTGCTGCCATTCTTAATTATTTTAGAAATACGTTTCTTGTCCCTACTGACAGTAGCACCTGGAAGACACCTGACCTCTTTCGAAGCCTCTGTGTCCTTTCCTAAATTTACATCCCTTATAATTGAATCACCTACCAGAAGGTAACTTCCTTTGATTTCACCCGATTGGGGAGGAAGTTCGAAGCAGAGACAAGCGGAGAAAGTGGAAGGGGGATCCTTTCAGTCTTGGGGGGGGCGCTGTTCCTTGCCAGCTCCGGAGGGGAGTGTGGATTTCCCTTTGCGCCCCCCACCGCACGATTCTCACCCAGTCTTCCTTTCTTTGTGCACCTGGAGGGGTGGACTAGATGCCCTTTTGGTTCCCACAGGGCCCAGAGGGAGCCCAGGCTGGAGCTGCCGAGACTCCGGAAGGGAAAAGTGGAGCCAGAGCTTGAGGCTCTGGGCTCCCCCCCCCCGCTCAGTATGGAAGGAAGCCCCCAGCATTAGATGACAAGAGGGGAGGGCAGCCCCACAGCCAGCCAGGACTTGGGAGGGTCACCTAGACACCCAGATACCCTGATGCACCCAGACGCACGCACGCACACACACACTCCAATCCGAAGGAAAACCCTCAGCTAAACCAGGAAGAGAGGAAGAGAATCTGCAGGGATCCCTCCTGGGCCATTTCTGCTTTGCTTTTAACATGTTTTTCTTCTATTTAGAAATCAGGTGTAGAAGGGGGGTTGGGGTGAATGCTTGAGCTCAGCTAGCCATAATAATAACGCTGCTCAGTGGGAACTCAAGGACGAACTGATAACGTTTTGGCGGGCTGAGGAGCTGGAGAGAAAGCCCGCATTTCAGGCTAATTGGAGAATGTGATTTATGACTGCTTATTGGGGATGGGAATTGCAATTTGTTACTTTGTATCTGGGAGAAGGGAATTTAGTTTTGGGTTCAACTATGTAGTGCCGAGACTTTGTTTCCTGAATAAAATATTTTTTAAGGAAGAATTCTTGCCTTGAAGTTCTTTTGATGGGTTTCATCTATCGGAACCATGACAAATTCATTATATAGCATGGTCACTCTCCACCAGAGTTCCTGTAACTTCAACCCCATCTATCATTTCATCTCCATAAGTGAGAATTAAACCAGTATGGTTGACTCTCTAGTTCTCTGCTTTTGGGGAGACAAAGTTTGTCTGCTAGAAATGTCAGGAATCTGTTTGATCTTTCACTAGGTACAGAGTTTGTCTTCCACTTGATGTCAGGGTGGTTAAAATCCCCCATTACTATTGTGGTGGGCTTCCTATATACCTTAGTTAACTGACTAGCAAAAAGTCCATCTGTTTCCTGTTTGTGTGGCCTGTAGCATATACACCTATGGCAGTGATGGTGAACCTTTTAGAGACTGAGTGCCCAAAAACTGGCCCCGCCCCTGCTCCGCCCCCTGCCCCGCCCCACCCTGCCTGCCTGAAGGGCCACTCACCGCCTCCAGGGCCCACCGCAGATCACCCAGGTAGCCCAGCAGCGCCACGGCGGCCACATCCTCTGCCCACACCCCGCAGCATCAACTGTGCACGTTGGGGCGTGAGGGTAGAATCTTGTCTATGCTGCCTGGCTGCCATGTCCTTGGCTGCACTGCTCTGCGTGGGCCATACTCAGGGGCAACTCTCCTCCAGGGAGGCTGCTGGTGAGGAGGGGGTCACGGCTGGAGGCAAGGCTGGGACAATGGCATGTGTGCCCACAGAGAGGACTCCGAGTGCCGCCTCTGGCACCCGTGCCATAGGTCGCCACCACTGACCTATGGCAATGGCAATTCTTTTTTCCTTTTATATTGATCCAAATGCATTCAAGGTTTTCATCCTTGTTTTGTTGCATTTCTATAGAGCCGTAGTGAATTTTTAGATATAGTGCAACTCCACTCCTTTATTAGATCTGTTTATTTTGAACAGTTAAAATTTCTCTAGCTGTACATTCCAGTCATGGGCTTTATTACACCAAGTTTCGTTAATGACAATAATGTTACAATTGCTCTCATATACTAGGATATCAAATTCACCGTTTGTTGATCAGACTTTGAGCATTATTGTATAGGCTTCTGAGTGCTTTTTGACTAACCCTACATTTTGTGTCTGAGTTTCCCTTCTTTCTTTCCATTTGATTGATTGCCCTGAGATTTGAGTTTGAAATTAGCTTCTAAAACTTTATCTCCTTCCCCCTTCAGTTTTATTTTAAAGCCCTTCGGATAAAGTAGCAGTTGGTTTCCAAAGATGACCTTTCCTGTGAGGTGTAGTTCATCTCTGGCCAGAAGCTCCTCATGTAGGTATTGCTGACCATGGTCCAAGAATCCAAAGTTCTTTCAACAGCACCATACCCTAAGCCAGGGGTTTACTTCTAAGGTTTTGCATTCTCTCATTGGATGCCTATCTTTCATTGGGAGTATGAAAGAGACCACCACCTGTGCCCCCATCTCTTTGGCTTTCATGCCTAGTTGCTCATAATCTCTTGATATTGTTTCCAGGGGCTTTGTTGTATCATTCATCCCCACATGAAAGAGGAGAAAGGAATAATAATTTGTGGACCTAATTATTTTAATAAGCCCATTACTTTCATCTTTGATAATTGCTCCTGGAAGACACCCTAATCGCTCTAGTTTGGTGGTTCATTCTACAAATTGTTGGTTCGATTCCTCTGAGCAATGAATCGCCTATCACCAACACTTGCCTTCTTTTTTTCTAGAAGTCTGGGGGTTTTTTTTTCCTGCAATTGGTACCTTTCCTGTTGTCCAATCTCCAGGTGCCTGAACGCTGTCTTCCAAGGGGAATGTATGAAATTGGTCTTCTAGTCCAACTCATTGCCCAAGCAAGAGACTCTGTATATGTAATTCCTTCCAACATTTGTTTACTTGGTGATTGTTCATTTACAAGTTATAATTTATAATGGATTTCTTGCCTAAGAATTGTTCTTCCACCCTGTACCTTATGTGCCCCTTAAAGGAGATCCTTTCCAGATTCCTTGCTCCAGAGCACACACCTTGATGTACAGGAACCACCCCACTCGTTTGAACATGGATTTCTCTCCCCCTTTTTCCTTCTAGCATTTATAGAATGCTAGAGCATCTTTGAAAGTCTACCATATCTCCTTCTGTTATTGTGCCTTCAACATATTCTTCTGCAGAATTTCCTATCCTCTTGTTCATGACCCTGGATCTGATCCACTCTTCTGAAGTCCAGCACGAAAACTCTGGTTCTTTTCCGTCCCTCCTTCCCTTAATATCAAGAACTCAGGGATAATATAGTCGCTTTCCTCCAGGATCCATCCGTCTTCACTTCTAGCTGTCTCCCCTATTGGAAACTATTAGGTTGAGAGCAGATCCCCTTATCCCTTCTCTGAAGTCATCAACAAGAGAGGAGGAATCTTCCAATTCTGAACAGAATTAGAATTCCAGTAGTTGTCAGAGTAGCTGAAATTGTAATTACTATGATGTGCCTCTGGTAAAGTTTGGTCACCTGACATCAAAAGTCCTTGCCCATATATTCTGCCTCCCAGATGGTTTATTGAGAATTACAATCAGTTCCATTTCTTTGATTTTACTTTTGCCCACTCTCAACAGAATTCATGCTTTAATCAGAGAACCTGTGCGCAGCCATATTCCTTCAATGTACAGTTAGATTCCATTTTGCTGACATTATTCCCTTTTAATAAGTTGCTGTCTTCCAAAGCTATACACCAATCATAGTTGTCATTCCACCAAGTTTTAGAGATGCCAGTGACAAACTTATTTGCCCTTCTGTATTAGAATATTAAAGTTCACTCTGCTTGTTTACCATACAGATAGTCCTTAACTTATAATCATTTGTTTAGCAATGGTTTAAAACTTTAAAGTTACAAGGGCACTGAAAACAGTGATTTACAACTGGTCCTCATACTTAAGAGTCATCAGCATCCCCATAGTTACATAATCAAGATTTGGGCACTGGGCAACCAGCATGTATTCATGATAGCTACAGTATCCTAGGGTCATGAGTTCACCAGCTTCCACAAACAAAGTCAATGGGGGAAGCCGGATTCACTTAAAAACCACATTTCACTCAACAACTGCAGTGACTAGTTTAACAACTGTGGCAAAAAAAAATGTCATAAAATTGAGCACAACTCATTTAACAACTTCCTTGCTTGGCAATGGAAATTCTGATCCCAATTGGGGTCATAAATTGAGGATTACTTGAATTCTATATGTTGGTGACAAAACATCTGAGACTGTGAACATTATAAAGCATAAACTAAAGCACAGTATTCTTTTTGGTGCAACAGTGTTGGCACATTAGTATGACAAAAGCCCATTCATCTTATGTAAAACTGCCTACCCCTATTGTTAGAAATCTTCCCCCAGTAAATTAATTCTTTCTTGTGGCTGTTGGTTTCAGGTCTTGGCAAAAATCAGGCTTAAGGTAGCAAGGAGTCATGACTCAGAGTATGTTTTTTTAGTTCATACCAAGAAGACAAGGTATGCATAAAAAAAACCAGGCAAGTCTAGTCTAGGGAAACTGCCTGCTTCTCTGGGGTTCTCCTGGAGTCCACACATTTATAGGGTTTTTCTTCTGTCTGAACCCTTCATATGAAGCAAGGGTACTGCTCTTGCTGAAAATCCATTCATTCATATGGCTTCTCCCCCATGTGGATCCTTTTATGGGAAGCGAGTTCACTGCTCCTCTTGAAGGTCTTCCCACATTCCATGCATTGATAGGGTTTCTCTCCTGTATGGATGTTTTTATGGGAAATGAGGTGGCTGCTTTGACGGAAGCTTTTTCCGCATTCCACACACTTGAATGGTTTTTCCCCTGTGTGGATTCTCTTATGGCAGGAAAGCTGGCTGTTCCTTCTGAAGCTCTTTCCACATTTCATACACTTATACAGTCTCTCGCCCAAGTGGATCTTTTTATGGGAAGTAAATTCACTACTTTCCCTGAAACTCTTCCCACAATCCACGCATTTATATGGATTCTCACACGAGTGAGTCCTTTTGTGGGAAGTAAGCTGAGAACTCCAAGAGAAGCTTTTTCCACACTCCATACATATGTATGGTCTCTCCCTTGGATGGATTTTCCTATGGGAAGTGAGCTCATTTCTGCTCCTGAAGGCCTTTCCACATTCCAAACATTTGTGCAATTCTTCCAATGTGTGGATCCTTTTATGGCAAGAAAGCTCACGACTGCCTCTGAAACTCTTCCCACACTCTGTGCATTTATATGGCTTCTCTCCTGTGTGGATCATTTTATGTGAAGCAAGCTGATAGCTCCAGAAGAAGTTCTTCCCACATTCCATACATTTGTACCGTTTCTCTCCCGAGTGGAGTCTTTTATGGTAAGCAAGCTGGCTGTTCCTCCTGAAGGTCCTCCCACATTCTATGCATTTATACGGTTTTTCTCCCGTATGGACCCTCCTATGGGAGGTCAGTTCACTGCTTCCCCTGAAACCCCTCCCACACTCCATGCATTTATAAGGCTTCTCCCCGGTGTGAATCCTTCTGTGGGACGTCAGTTCACTGCTCCTCCTGAAGCTCTTCCCACACTCAGGGCATTTATAGGGTTTCTCCCCTGTGTGGATCATTTTGTGGGAAGTAAGCTGATAGCTCCATAGGAAGTTCTTTCCACACTCCATGCATTTGTACGGTTTTTCTCCCGCATGGAGTCTTTTATGGTAAGCAAGCTGACTGTTCCTCCTGAAGCTCCTCCCACACTCAGAGCACTTATAAAGTTTTTCCCCCGTGTGGATCCTTTTATGGCAAGTCAGGTCATTGCTCCAGCTGAAGCTTTTCCCACACTCCAGGCATTTATAGGGTTTCTCCCCCGTGTGGATTCTCCTATGGGAAGTAACCTGGCTGCTGCTCCTGAAGTTCTTTCCACACTCTCTACATTTGTAGGGTTTCTCCCCCATGTTGATTCTGTCACGCAATGAAAGAATGAAAGTCCAACTGTAACTTTTTTCATCTTCCCTGTCCTGATCCTCCTCTTCTTTAGCGTGGCTTTGATCATATTCCTTTAAATCTAAATTTTCTCCAAATGTTTTCACACTTTTCCCAAAACACTTTGTCCTTTTTCCTTTAGGGATGTGCGGGGCTGCTCCGTCTTGAATTTCATCGCACTGAAAAGTGGAATACTTTCTGCTCCCATCCTTTGACTGGTATCTCTCATGATTTTTTAGTTCCGTTTGGTCTCTTCTTTCTTTGCGTCTGAGAGCTTCTAGTATTTGCCTATAGCCCACATTCTCTTGGCCAACAGCATCTTCAGAGAAAAAGAAAATAAGTGTGTATTTAAACTAAAAGGAGGAAATAAATCACCAAAACATATGACATGATTGAGGATCCCAACCCCCCCAAATACTGCAAAAACCTCTGTAGTAGTTATATAGGCTATTCTGACCAAAAGGAAACAATCTGACTTAAAGCTTATCGAATTTAGAGACCTGTTGCAGATTCCAAACAATTTTATAATATTGTATAAAATTGCATGGGATAGAAATTTATATTTTATGGGTAGTAAAAACAATTTTAAAAGCCATTCATTCTAGACTAGCGGTTCCCAACCAGGGGTGTTCGCACCTCCTGGAGGTGCAAGACGATATTCCAGGGGGTACAAAAACTTGGGTTTTCAAAATTATAGTATATATGCATAATTCATTGCCGTTATTTCGAATTTTTGTAAGGGGTGCGAGAATATATCAGAAGCATTCTAGGGGTGCAGGGTACAGAAAAGGTTGAGAGCCGCTGTTCTAGACCAATAGTGCACAGTGGATTAGTATATTTGCCTCTTCCTATCCATGATTTAATCTTTATTCTGCACTACATACATTTTCCCACACATTCAAGTTCTTGGTTTCAAATAGAAAAAAAACCCCTAAAACCCTAACTCAATGAATGTTTACAAGACAAACAAAGCACTGGTCACTACGTGGTATCAAATTGGATTTTACTTTCACTACAAAAGACACTTTCCTAGGAAAACTAAAACTTTCAACTCAGCCATAAAACACCAAAAAGGCCAAGGAATGTTTTACCAGCCAAGAAAAGATCCTGAAAGGCACATAGAGCTCTGCACAGCAGAAAATAGTAATCCCCTAGGAAGAAAGTATCCCTTTGATCTATTAAAAACACTATGTCTATATAATCCAGCCCCATAACTTCATAGTTACATCTGACTTCACTAGGCATATAATTTGCTGTATCCAGCTTGCTCTGTCCAATCACAAGGATTAATTTGAATTAGTCAACAAAGGGACACTGTAGTCCCCACACCCCTTTATAGGCCCGTTTCTGCCTCCAGCACTGTCCCTCAACCACTCTGTGCTTCAGTGTAAGGTGTCTTGGAATCAGTAGAGGAGAATTTTTGTAGAATGGATCTTCTCTCTCTCCCAGATATAAAGTGTGGTTGGGTTTATGTCAAAGAGCTGCTTTCATGGGACCACAAAATGCCTTTTCTACATGCCTGCGCCCTTACCTAGAGAGGCCACATTCCTCAAGTTCTCCCTCATGACTTCCCCATGGAGGGCTTTTTGACGGGGATCCAACTGAATCCACTCTTCCTTGGAGAAACACACAGCCACCTCCTCAAAGGATACAAGACCCTGGAAAAGGGAAATTAAAAAAAAACACACTTTTCTCCATTAGTAGTCCAGGAAGGCTTTGCAACTCATACCCTTTGTTCAACAAATTCCCCAAAGATTTTGTACAAATTATCATCTAAGAGAAAAGAATATATGTAGCTCAGTGTTGAGAGCTTGGTGGTTTGCTAGCAGACATTTTATTACCTGACTAGACAACATCATCAACCCAAGTGAGTCTGAGGTTTTCTCTGTTTTTATACAGTAGCTTGCCCCGCCAGTGTTGGATGGCGGAGGAGGGTGGTTTTCTCTTTTATAGTTCCTGGATTAGAATATTGTTTTCTGATTTTTTTTGTCTGGTATGATTTATTTATTAACCCAAATTATACATCTTTACTATTAAAGTGAATCTGGGCTGTTTACAGATAACAAACTATGCAATCCATACAAAAAAGACAAGATTAAAGAATTTAAAAAATGGAGGGAAAATCCTCCAGCCACCCTCCAGGGTGGTATTACTCTTGGATCCCTGTGCCAGTTGACAAGAGCATGACTTGAAAGAGATCTCCTAACCAATTCTGCCACATTCCATTTCAGGCTGCTTAAAGAGCAGCAACGCTGTTGAGTCCCAGAGGGAAAGAGGACTCCAAGTGATCCCTTAAATGTTTCTCTCCTACCTGAGATGGAGATTCAGCCACTCTTTCAGTTCTACCAGGAAAAGGTGACAATCCTAAAAACAACATGGGCATAATTTAATTTTCTGCATGGGACCTACATAGAGCTAAAGCAGACTTTTAAAATATTACGTGAAGGACTCAGACACCATGAGACCAACAAGACATTTCTTGAGACCGTCAGGTCCCTTGGAAAGGCTCCCTTTACCTCCTGAAGTGTCCCAACTTGGATCTTCTTGGGGGATGCCCCTGAAAGGCAGCTCTTGAGAGGCATCTGGTAGATCCTTCCTCCCTTTAGGATGTCTGGGGATGGCCTCCAGAAAGGGCTTTTGCACCTGAAATACCAGGAGGATTGAAAAGAGAAATAAGGTTTCAGATAAAATCTCTCAACTTTGCAGAACCGTTGACTCTTGATGAAGATGGAACAATGGAGCAAGTGCCCCAAATACATATTCTGGGGGGGGAACGGAGAAAATGCTCAATTCAAAGATACTCTTGATTAATGCATAGCTTTGGAGGATGTCCCCTCACCTGCAACTCTTCCTGTTGTTTCTTCTCCGCCTGGCTCAGCAGGAAGCCTTCAGCCAGGGCCACTGCCTGGGCGCTGGTCTCTGCTCCACACTCCTGCACCCAGCTGGCCATCTCTGTAGGCAGCACGGCCAGCAGCTGCTCCAGGATCACCAGGTCCAGCATCTGAGTCTTGGTCTTCTTCTCCGGCTGCAGCCAATCCCGGCAGAGCTTGTGGAGGCGACTGCACATCTCCCGCGGGCTCTTACCCCACAGGTCCAAGGGCAGGAGGCCCACCTTCTCCCTGGTAGTTTCCCGCAAGGCATCCCGCAGCTCCTCCACCTTCTCCCAGAGGGCCTCCTTTAGAGAGGAGTTCTGCAGGGTGCTCCTCAGGGCATCCACCTGGTCCAGCATCTCCTCCGCCCGCTTCAGTGTGTCTGACCAGAAGGCCAGGGCCTGCGTCTCCAGGGCCGCTGCCTTCTCCCAAAGGAGATGCGCCTCCTTCACCGGCGCCTCCTGCCCAACCCTCTGCAGGGCTGCCTCGCCCTGCCCCAAGGGGACCCGCCGGAGGGTCTGTCGCAGGGCTTCGGCTTCTCTCCTGGCAGCCTCGGCCTCCTCCAGAGGGCCAGCCCACAGGCCCTTCTCCAGGCAGGCCACCTCCCAGCAGTCGGTCTTCCGCAGCAGCGCCTCTGCCTTCTCCAGCAGCGGCTGCAGCTCCTCCAGCGGCACATCCCGCAGGCCAGTCCTCAGCTCCTCCAGCTCCCTCCGCAGCGCCTCCGCGCTCTCGGCCCAACCTTCCTCCTCCAGCACCTCCCGCAGGGCTAGCAGCTGCCGGACCCGAGCGCGCCCTTCCTTCCGCACGGCCCGGCCTAGCTCCCGCAGGCTCTCCCACAGCCGGTCGTCCAGGAACGCCGCCAGGGCCGTCTCCAGCTTCCGCGCCGCCCACACCGGCCGCCCCCGGCCCTCGGCCGCCTCCAGCTCTGTCACCACGCTCAGTAGCGCCTCCCGCAGAGCCGCCACCTTCCCCACCGAAGTCGTCCTGGCTGCGGCTGCTGGCTCGGAAGGCATCGACGGCGGGCCCGGCGGCTCTTTGTCCTTGCTCGGCGCTTCCTCCTCCTCCTCCTTCGCCCGGGCCGGCGGCGCTGCAGCAGATCCCTCGCCGCCCGCGGAAGACGCGGCCGCTCTCCCCGCACCGCCGCTGGGCTTCCTCCGCCGGGCCCGCCGGGCCGCCTCGCGCTCGCCGCGCGCCTGGAACCAGCGGAGCAGCGCCATCTCCAGCCTCAGGAAGCCCTGGAGCCGCTGCTGCTCCGCCTCCGAGAGCGCCGCGTCCCGGGCCAGCAGCGTCTCCCTACCCCGCCGGGCCTCGCTCAGCTGCGCCCGGAACCGCTGCAGGTTGGGCTGGCCCAGGTTGATCTCCCAGCGCCAGCGCGCCCGCACCGGCTCCGATACCCGCTGCGCCAGCAGGGCCTCCACCTCCGCTAGCCTCTCAGTGGAAACCTCCTCCGCTGCGGCCACCCCCGGAGCCGCCATCGCCGCCGCCGTTGCGCGCGCCCGCTCCCAACTCCGGACACGAGAACGCGCGGGCTACCCAGCTGCCGACGAGGAAGGCGGGGCGGAGCAGCCTTTAAGTCCGGCCCCTCCGCCGACGCCCGCGCGCTGCCTTGCGCCTCCAACCCCTCCCACACACAACCGCTTTCTGGGACTTCAACTCCCAGAATTCCTCCGTCAGCCATTCAACGTCTTCTTGCTCCGCCTCCCGAGTCTTCGGAAAGCGCCGACATGCGAATAAGGGGCCTCTCGGGGTCCTCCGCGCCGCGATCCTCTTATGCCCACCTTCCCGCAATGAAGGCTACGCCGGAATCTTCTACCCCTCTCGGAGGTCAAAAAAATAAAGATGGCGGCTCGAACGGCTCCATTTTGGCTTTCCTGATCTCAGCCCAGCCTGAGAAACAGACTAATCAAAGTAATAACTTGAAATTATTATTCAGACTCTTTGTTTCTTCCGCGTTTCTGGGTGCCTAGGTCAATTTTCGGGAAAATTTTACCTCACGAAAGAGTTCAATATTATTCTGACTGCCCTTCTCGGGCCTCCGTTTGAGGTAATCTCTATTATATTGCTGAGGTAACCTGAGGTAAAAAAAACAGCAGGGAACCTTATAGAGACAAGATAATATGGCATTATATATACAGTACATATGCCACATATGAGGTAACTTTAAATGGGATAAAAATGAAGCATTATTATCTGCTTGAGGTGGCCCAAAGAGGTGGATGGTGGGGAATAGCCAACTTCAGCTGGAAGCCAGGAATCAAATTAGCTTTTATCTTGTACCTTAACAAGGATTCCCTCTAATAATAACAATCCATATCCCACATCCATAAACCTTCCCACCTCACTACTCGGCACCCTCTGGCCTCTGCCCTGCCCAGCACCAGTATATATAGAGGGAGGAGGGGCCTCGTCATGCTGCATTGATTGGCAGCTCCCCAACCCTATCGCTACCTGAGGAGGGCAGCTTCTAAGACAGGCATGTCAAACTCGTGATGTCACATGACATTGCACAATGTATCACGACTTTTTCCCCATTGCTGGCAATGGGGTGGGCATGGTTTCAGAGTGACGCATCCGGCCTGGTCTAAGTTTGACGTGCCTGGTCTAAGACAACTTTCTCTGGGTGAGTGACTTCAAGATGGGTGGACTCCGACTCCCATGTCTGATCAGGGAATTCGGGGAGTCCCGTAATGCCTCAGTCAGCCATGCCAGTTGGGGTCCCATAATTCCCCAGTCAGCCATGGGCATTGGCGTCCACCCCATGCTTAAAGCCTCTCAGGTGGGGAAAGCCATTTCTCAACCTCTTCCAGGAGTCAGGGCCTGAAGTAAGCCAGTTAATGCAGATTTTGCCTGATCAGGAGGAAAGACTGCTGAAGATCAACTAACGATTACAACCGATTCTACGTCGGAAAAACATCACGTCAATTAAAAACAAGGATCCATGATTACCGGCTGGCAGTCAAACGCCATGATCCCAAATCCTTAATCTCTACCCACACCGACACCCAACAACATCAGTTTGATTGGAACAACACCAAAACCATCGGCCACGCTACCACCCGTCACTCTAGGGAGTTCATCGAAACCTGGCACTCCACAAGCAATTCCATCAACAGACACATCAACCTACAAAACAGCCTACTAAGCCCTCAGAATCCAAATCAACCACACAGCCAACCAGAAACAGCATCAACCCTCAACCATCCCACACAAGCCCCCTCCCCACCACTAGCAGTTCACCTTCCTAAAACCCTGACCTGAAGTAACCTACCCATCACAAGACCCATCACAAGTCTCTCATTGACGACTCATACCTTACCCATCACAAGACCTCCACTTGACACACCGACACCTGAAGCCCTTATAAACAGAAGAGCGCTGACACAGACATCCCCTAAACTCTGCTGAAGATGTTACCTAGCCTGGTAATGAAATAGTCAGAAACCAACCCACAAGCTTGAAGAATGCACCTTCACCCCCGAATCCCCAAAAGTTGTTGAATGGGGAAGCAGAATCTCAAAGCGGGGTCCCTTTGCAGGACATGGAAGATGGAGAGAGGACCTGCCTTTGTTGCAGAGCCAAAGGCACTTCTTGAAAAGCACTTATTCAACATGCCTCAATTTTGTCGACTCTAAACAACCAGGCGTCCCCTTGAGCGGGGCAGTGTAAAAACCCTGGAAATGGAAAAATAAATGAGAGTTCCTGCATATTCAGTTTCCTCCTGTTGAAAGTTTGCAAGCATGCCCAGGGATGCTAAATCCATCCTGATCCCGCAAGAACCACAAGGCTAAAAGAGAGATAATTTCATAAAAGAAAAACAATGACTCTGTTGGTTTATTTTAAATATTTGAGGGGAACCGAGCTTGGTGTGCTCTCAAAAGATCAATACAAATTGAAGCTGTCCTTGTTTTCCAGACATGCCTTCTTTCCAACAAACCCATCAGTACTTTCATCAATCTTGTGATAACTCCTCCTGACACAATTCTTGGTACAATGACACAATACAACACATAACATTGGCTGGTTTAAAGAGCTGTCGGGGCCAGACAAGGTGGATTTATTCCCCATAGCTCCCAAGGGAAGAACAGTGGATGGAAGATATGCAGGAGAGATCCAAATAAGGGGCTGCATCACGGGGGGCTTCCAAGCCCTGACTGGACAGCCATTTGGACCAGCGGATGGACCCTCACACAAGACCTCCAGGGACCCTTGCAGCTCTCAGTGTCCATGAGGTCCTAAGGGTCCAGGCTGCAGTTCTTCTCTTGTCAGTTCATCACTTCGGATCATGTAGCTTTGCATCCCTGACGGAAACAGTGGAGGATGAAGATTTGGCAAGCAGCAAAAACAAAACAAATGTATTTTTGCACATGATCACAGGAATAGAACAATTAATTCATGATTGCTGTGGAAAAAAGAGATGGGAAAAAAGATTAGAATACAGTGGTATCTTGGTACTGGACTGCTTTCAAACTCATGGAATTTGGTACTCAACACATTTTGATGTGAAAATTTAGTCCCGGTACTTGTTGTTTGGTACTTCATGTGCAAGCTAGAACTTGTCAATGACAATTACCTCATGACTTGCTAGCCTTTTTGGTGAAAACAAAAGGTTATGCTCTAATTTATTTTATTTATTTTGGAAAATTTATATAGCTGCCTACTCACTCATGGCGACTCTAAATAGCTTACAGAGAATAAAAACACAATATAGAGGGAATAATCATGTGGTTTGTTTGGTATTCATAGTTTTTAGTATTTGTCGTACTTCCCAGAACCAAATGATGAGTACCGAGTACTGTATACAGAAACTTTGAAATAAATAACCTTTTTGAGGAGATGTGCAAGAAAATGGTGGGACCCCTCCCCAGGCAGACCCTCATAGGAGGGGAGTGGTTGATGAGCAGGGCCCAGGTGGAGAGAGAATCAGGGAGGAAAAAACCACGAAGGAGCAGGGATTTCTCAAAGGGGGCTAAATTTGACCGAGGGGCTGCAAAAGAAAGCTTCCACCCTGCTGTTAGCAGGATGTACCCCAACTTGTAATGGTTGATTCAGGACTTAATCGAGACTGGCAGACTCCTTCTTTGTGGGACACTTCACAAAAATCCAAGAGGTTCTCATTGTACCTTTTCCCATGAACCAATTTTGTTTAAAGACCTACAAGTACAATTTGTTAGTCAGGTACAACCAGATTCCTCTTGATTTTTTTACATCCATCAAGTATCCCAGTTTGTCTTCTCCAGTGCTTGATTTGTGATGTTGGTAGGCAGAAGACAGCTGCTATCATTTTGCCAGAACTTGTATTAAGTGTGTGTGGGGGGGGGGAATCAGGAAAGACAGCCCACAGATTTGGAGTTCCCCCACTCTTTTCCCCCAACAACATCTTCCATCAAGGCCATGAAGAGCATTGGTGGCACAGTGCTTAGAACACAGTATTGCAGGCTACTTCTGCTGACTGCCGGCTGCCAGCAGTTCGGCAGTTCAAATCTCACTGGCTCAAGGTTGACTCAGCCTTCCATCCTTCTGAGGTCACACTCCAGGTAGTCCTTGACTTACAACCATTTGTTTAGTGACTGACCAGAGAGAGGGGGGAGAGAGGGAGGGAGGGAGAGAGAGAGAGAAAAGAAAGGGAAAAAAAGAGACAGAGAGACAGAGAAAGAAAGGAAAGAAAGAAAGCGAGAGACAAAGGAAAGAAAGAAAGAAAGAAAAAGACAGGGAGAAAGAGAGAAAGACAGAGAGATCAGAGAAAGAAAGAAAAAAAGAAACAGAAAGACAGGAGAGAGAGACAAAAAGAAAGACAAAGGAGACAGAGAAAAACAGAAAAGAAAGAAAGAAAAAGAAAGAATGGAATTATTGTGCTCAGCCGCCACACTACTTTTCAAATATGTAAATGTAATATTGGAAAATTAATAAAAAAAACTTGGGAAAAATATTTTTACAGTAATGGCAAAATCGATACTTGCAACGACGTCACAGGGATTGGCGGATATGCAGAGCGGCAAAATATTTACATCACTCGATGCCCACGTTCACAAGTGAGGTCTCAAAAGTTGCTAACATTCACAGCAACTTTACAGACTGTTCGCTACTGCGAATGACACTTGGCCATATTGTATATGAAGGGAAACCCCCACCAGCATGGAGTTGTGAGAAAGGATCAGTTCTATTTGGAAGAATATTTACAAAAAAGAACTGAAAATGCCCATTTTGCGAATGTAATTGTTTATTATACAAAATGTTTACGACTGGAAAAACTCCACAAAAAAAATGGCTAATCAGAATGATTAGGAGCAATTGCAGCTGTACTGCTTTTTAGCGTGATCTTCAATTGGGAGAGGAAGACTTGAACCCAGGATCACCCAGTGAATTCCACCATGGAGAATTCCAGCATGGAAAAAGGGAAGAATATCCCTCATCTCCAACTCTGTAGATGGATTCCCACCCTGGCGGCCTGGTCTCTCCCTGAGCTCATCTTGGGGACTCCGGGTGTGGCGCTGAGTCCTCAAGACGAGAAGCTCGACAGAACGCCAACCCTTGCATCGAGGCTATTGTGTCAGATCTGCATATTGTGCTGTCCCAAAAAATATCTACCTAGTTCACATAGTGGGAAGACACTAGCCTCTTTTGCTCACGAGTGGAAGATGGTGGCCTGGTCCGGAGAGGCAAAGTACTTGCTCTGTGTTTGCACTTCCTGGCTTTGCAATTTCCTTTCCCCTCAACTGGAGGCTTCGTTGATCTCCAGGACAGAGATATGATCTCCATCATCTGACCCAAGTACAGGCAGATCTTGACTTACGGCCACAATTTGGACCAGAATTTTCGTTATTAAGCAAAGCAGTCGTTAAGTGCCAATTGTACAACTTCTTGTGTGGTCAACCTGCCTTGCAGATTTTGTGACTTCCTTTGGCCGTTTCACATTATTTTTTAAGTCTGCATTTTTGGCCTGTCTAGAGTTTATAATTGCATTGGTACCAATTGTGAGTGTTGCACACCACCCAGAGTGATATAGATACACAGTACATGTGAGAAAGGGAGGGAATTAGAATATATGAGAGTTCTTGATCTCTCCAGCATGAATCTTCTTATGTCTACAGCTGAGTTGAAAGAACCACGCTCAGCACTGCTGTCAGCCAAGCGTGCCAGGACTGTAAGCACAGAATTAAGGCACAAATGATCAGTCAGAATAGAGCTGGAAGGGACCTTTGAGGTCTTCTAGTCCAACCCCCTGCTCTAACTGGCAAGAGATTTTTAAAAAGGAGAAATTGTTGAACCAAAGACTAATGGAGCAATAATAACTGTCACTTGATCTGAGAAATTGTGACATACTGATCTCCATGTGCGAATTCTTGGCAGGGAAGCAGGACTGGGACTCCATCAGATGCCACCTCAACACTCCAGGACATGAAGGGTCCTCGTTCCTTCCCGTGAGTGTCTGGATGCCTCCGTGGCTGCCGCTTGTTACAGAACCTCTTTGTCCACTGCGAGGACGGAGGCGGTGTTGGCCCACTATGGAGCTTTTGGTGTCTCACCAGGTTCCTCTTCTGGCTGAAGGTCTTCCCGCACTCAGTGCAAGAGAAGGGCTTTTCTGCTGTGTGCCTCCTCTGGTGCCGCAGAAGGTGCTGCTTGTCGTAAAAGCTCTTTCCGCACTCGGAGCAGCCATAGGGTTTCTCCCCCATGTGGATCCTCCGGTGGGAGGTGAGGTTGGAGCTGCGATGGAAGCTTTTCCCACACTCGGGGCAGCAAAAAGGCCTCTCGCCTGTGTGGATCCCCTCGTGAGAGGTCAGCTGCGAGCGCCGGATGAAGGTCTTTTCGCAGGTCAGGCACTTGTGTGGTTTGTCCTTGGAGTGGATCAGCTGGTGGAGGTTGAAGCCTGACTTGTCGCAGAAGCCCTTGCTGCAGATGGGGCAGAGGAAAGGCTTCTCACCTGTGTGCTTCCTCCGGTGGCAGGTCAGGTTGGTGCTCCGGTTGAAGCGCTTCCCGCACTCGGGGCAGCGGAAGGGCTTCTCCCCTGTGTGGATTCTCCGGTGCGAGGCAAGGTAGGCCAGCTGACGGAAGCTCTTCCCACACTCCCGGCACTGGTGCGGTCGCTCGCCCGTGTGGATACTCCGGTGGGACAACAGGTGTGAGCTCTGACGGAAGCTCTTCCCGCACTCTGGGCACCGGTGCTGCTTCTGCTCTGTCCGACCTGGCCAGAGTTCCGCTTGGTTGGGGACACTCTTCCTGCCATTTCTTTGCTGCAGTGGTGCTTTCTGAGGACTGTCCCCCAGGGAGAGCGGCTCCTTTGGCTTCTCGTTTGGGTTTCCCCTCGGCTCCTTGGCTCCTTCCTGCCTTCTCCATGACTCCTTCATCCCAGGATGGCTGGGGACCACCAGTGACATCCTGCACCTGCCGACATTGCTGTTTCTGCTGCCCCCTTCCCCTCCATCTCCTGCTGGCAGATAGAAAGTGAAAGTGAGAGAAATAGAAATAGAAATAAATATAGAAATATAGAAATAGAAACCCGGTCAGAAGGCAAACCTAATAGATCTCAGATCAGCTGTTAATGCCATGTTTCTCTGGCCCTGCTTCCACATTCCTCCCTCTATTTGCAGCACCTCTGTCCTCGACTTGGGATCATAACTGAGCCCAACATTTCTGTTCCTAAGCAAGACAGTTGTTAAGTGAGTTGAGGTTTGCTCCATTTTATGACCTTTCTTGCCACAGTTAAGTGAATCACTGCAGTTGTGAAGCTAGTAACACAGTTAATAAGTGAATCAGGCTTCCCCATGGACTTTGCTTGTCAGACGGGCACAAAAAGGGCATCACATGACCGTGAGACACTGTAATGTCAGAAATACATGCCAGTTGTGCAGCGTCCAAATGTTGATCATGTGACCATGGGGATGCTGCAATGGTTCTGTGAAAAACAGTCATAAGCCCCCTTTTTTCAGTTATAACTCTGAATGGTCACTAAATGAATGGTTGTAAATCAAGGACTATGTATCCATAAACAAGAGGGGCTCAGTTTGGAAGTTGGAAATGGGCAGCGTTAAGATATTTAACTTAATAGCTGGAACAGTAAAATGGATAAAGGGCCAGGACACACAGTTGTAGTTGATTAGTTGGAGAGTGTGGGCTCCTGCCTGAGATAATTTGTGCTATGATTGGTTGCTGCATGAGAAGGGGGAGTTTCCCTTTTTCCCCGCCTTTTTTTTCTTCTGTGTGCTCTGTCTGCTGTTCTGTGATTTACCTCATGATGTAGGGATGCGCCTGACTATCTTGTCTGCTGTAAATGTAGATATTAAATATGTTTATTTCTATAAAACTACAAATTTGTGTCCGTGTCTCTGACTTCATTTGGACACCAAATGGGGTGCCATTCCCTGACAGGCAGATTATGCCATCAGCCCTTTTCTTGCCTCTGGTGTAGATTCATTCATTCGTTCATTCATTCATTCATTCATTCATTCATCCTGTCTGTCTGTCTGTCTGTCTGTCTGTCTGTCTGTCTGTCTGTCTGTCAGCCATCTTGTCTAGAGGCGAGTTTTGAATCAAAACAGTTAAAAATCCTTTTCCCCTGCAGAGCAGAGGTGGGCCATCCGCAGCCTGAATGCACCCTCTCCCCTGCCCCCCCCCTCGAGTCCCTGCAGACTTTTTCACATTTGAGGGATGAGAATCCGGACCTCGCAGTGGCCCACTTCTCTCCCAGACAAACGATGATTTGTGGCTAGTTGCCTCAATCAAATGACACATATAGTGTACAAATGATATACTTCATGTGATTATTACAATGACACCATAACTTTCTCCTTCCAGGCACAAAGCAACACAGAGTAACAACCCAACCTCGAAAGAGTGCAGAGAAGAGTGACAAAGAGGCTAAAATGGTTGTTGGAATTGGGTATGTCTAGTCTAGTCTAATGAAGACCAGGGGTGACATGATAGCAGTGTTCCAATATCTCAGGGGCTGCCACAAAGAAGGAGTCAAGCTATTCTCCAAAGCGCCTGAGGGTAGGACAAGAAGCAACGGATGGAAACTAATCAAGAAGAGAAGCAATCTGGAACTAAGGAGAAACTTCCTGACAGAACAATTAACCAGTATCTCTGGAACAGCCAACAGACAGTTACAACCACACGGCATCAACATAGCACACTGAGGACTCCACAGTTCAACTCTGAGCTACCAAGATTCTCTTCTCTCGGAGCCTATAAGATCATTGTGGAAAATTTGTACAAATATAGGAGTCCTCAACTTAAAACAGTTCATTTAGTGGCCGTTTGAAGTTACAACAGCACTGAAAAAAGGGACTTATGACCCTTTTTCACACTTACGACCATTGCAGCATCCGTGATCAAATTGCAGGTCACGTGATTAAAATTGCAGGCCCTTGGCAACTGACTCACAGTTATGACCGTTGCAGTATCCCGGGATCATGTGGTTCCCTTTTGCGACCTCCTGACAGGCAAAGTCCATGGGGGGGAAGCCAGATTCACTTAACAACTGTGTTACTCATATGTACTTATAGAGATAAAGAACTAAATGTAAGAAGAGAAACAATTTGATAGAAAAGTTTTTACTGGAATGTTACGTCATGTCCAATGTTTTTTTTTAACTGTATTATTAAAAAAAACCTGTGTTACTAATTTAACAACTGCAGTTATTCACTGAATAACTGTGTTAGGAAAGGTCATAAAATGGGGCAAAGCTCACTTAACAAATGTCTCAATTAGCCACAGAAATTTTGGGCTCAGTTTTGGAACTGAGAACTCCCTAGGTACGAAGAAAAAATTGTGTTCTCCAATGTGGAAGAGTGGATCCGGGAATTGCATCTGGGTACAAACAGACATTCCTCAGAGGCCACTGTTTCTCCTAGATGGAGTCGGGGTTGCCTTGACCCTCAACCTCAGCCTAAGGAGACCCCAAGGAGGCCAAAAAGGGCAGCCTGGATTAAACCGAAGGCCTCCTGGAACCCCCAACCACAAAGGAACGGACCCCGAAATGCAGGAAGCGTCTCGGCCGGAGAGACATTTTGTGTCCCCCAGCCAGAACCTCCATTTCTAGCTGGAAGATTTGCTGCCTCTCTTGGGGGTCCAAGCACAAGAGGCGCTAAAGACTTGCAATCCAGGTTCCCACCCACCCCTAAATTCTGGCACCCCGAATCGAGAAGAGGCCTTACCCAAGGATGCCACGTTGCGCGAGTTCTCCAGCATGACTTCTCGGTGGAGAGCTTTCTGGCCGGCGGCCAAGAGGGCCCACTCCTCGTTGGTGAAATACACGGCCACCTCCTCAAAGGACACGGGGCTCTAGAAAAAACAAGAAGCCTCAGTTGGGGTCTTTCATGTGAGACAGGCCATCTGGGATTTAAGGGTGAGGCTGTCCAGGCCCTTCTCGCTTCCAGCCCTGGTATTCCATGTTCTCTGTTCTCTTTGGCCTAGCAAGTGGGTGATTCACTGGATCTGGGGGGGGCATCATCACCTCTTTTACACACTTGTGGGGCTTTTGAGGATGCTTGGGTACCACCACCACCATGGGATCCCCTCTGGGTCTATCTCCAGAAATGCCATTTGATCCAGAATGGTGGTGGTGGAGGATGACTAGCCCCTCCCCCATCCCATCCCGTGGATGATGAAAGCCGGGCCAGGTGACATCATGACAGGGGAGGGGGAGTCATTTCAGTTCGTGGGGAAGGTCCCACACAAGGTGACCCCAAAAGTCCTGGCTGGTGTTTCCCTTCATCACGGATCATCAGAAGTCACATATTCCAGCTGCCCCTTTCTGTTTTTATATTTTAAGAGATTTTATTGATGGGTTATTTATTGTTTCATTGATTCCATTACTTCGGTTGCTCAGTAGATTACTCCAAGCTGCCTGGAGTCACTGAGAATGAGTTGGGCAGTCATATAAATTTTCTTAAATTAAATAAATAAATTTTATATTTGGGGAGTCTAAAAAAAAGAAATGAGGAGATGATAAGCTGCCTGGGAAAGCCCAGCAAAATCATCAAAACAATTAAAAAACAAAAATTAGAATATTTCAGACATGTGATGCGACACCCAGAAAAATACGGCATACTCCATTTAATCCTCCAGGGAAAGATTAACGAGGTCCAGGCAGAAGAAGAACATCATGGCTTCAAAATTGAAGGGACTGGTTTGGACAAACTCAGCAGCACTTTTTCGTGCGTCTGCTGATAAAAACAGGATCGCCAACATGATCGCCAACGTCCGATAACGGATATGGCACAAGAAGAAGAAGAAAAAGCAGGGCCAGAAAAACACGGAAAGAACTTTAAACCTGAGTCTGCCTCAACCCAGCAAGTCACCCAAGAGGGAGATTTTGTCCAGAAGCCTCCCATGCTCCGGGCCCCCCAAAACATGCCAGAAGCCTCTATGTGCCCCCCGACCTTTGCTCCTACCTGAACTGAAGGTGCAGCTGCTGTTTCTGTCCCTTCTGGATGGGGAAACATTTCAGCCGCTTCCAGGCCCATGGCTGCGTTGCCTACAAGGGGGAGAACCAGGCAGGCCTTGAAGAAGTGGGGGAGATGAGCCCCTCAAGAAACACCCCGAGGAGGAGAAAGGGGGGGTATTCTGCAGCTCTTCATGCTCAGGATCCTTTGCTTACCCAATGGGGGATCCAGCAGAGGTTCCTCGTGTTTGATGCCCACCAAGAGAGGCTTCCTGCAAGGGTGGGAGAGATCCTTCTCCAAGGGGGAGGAATCAGTGGCAGCCTCCAGGAATGGCTCAGAGCCCTGAAAGAAAGAAAGAGAGAGGGAGAGGGAGAGGAAGGAAGCAAGGAAAGCAAAGAAAGGGAGGGAGGAAGGAAGTTAAAGAAGAAAGGAAGGAAAGAAAGGAAGGAAAAAGAAATTAAAGAAAGGAGGAAGGAAGGAAGGAAAAATTAAAGAAAGGAGGAAGGAAAGAAAGAAAGAGGAAGGAAGGAAAGAAATTAAACGAGGAAGGAAGGAAGGAAAGAAAAAAATTAAAGAAAGGAAAGGGAAATTAAAGAAAGGAGGAAGGAAGGAAAGAAAGAAATAAAGAAGGAAAGAAAGAAAGAAAAAGAAAAGAGGCCTTAGACAAGCAGTTCAAGGAAAGAAACTTGGGGGGATGTCAAAGGTCACGCTGGTCCCCCATCTCCCCTGGGAACAGCCTTGCTCCCCTTAAACTACACTTTAGGCCTTGTTACGGTGGGCCATTTCTTCAGCAAACCAGGATCCAAACCAGGTCTCACCTGCTCCAACAGCACCAGGCCCAGCATCTGCGCCTTGCTGCGTCTCTCCGGCTGCTGCCACCCGTGGGCTCGGATGTGCAGGCGGCGGCTGCCCGGCTCCCGTGGCCCCGTGGCCTCCTGGTGGCAGAGGTCCCCTAAGCGGTGATCCACGATGCGTGGGTGGCTTGTCTTGCCATCCAGGCTCTTTTTCCGGAGGCCTTTTTCCCAGAATCCCCCACCCTGGTGGGCCCAGGGGCCCCTGTCCGCTTCCTCCTCACTGGGGTGCTGGGCCCCCATCCCAGAGTGGTGCCCGACCCTGGAGACCCTTCCCACAAGCAGACCTCGATCCAGCCAACCTCGCAAGCCGTGTCGTGGGGAAGGGGCTTCGCTTCCTTGCTGGGTCGCTGTACGGAGGGAGCCCGGCGGGCCCCAAAGCCGAGCGCGGGCGGGCCCTTGGCCGGGGAGGGGGCTTCCCCTCCGAGCGCCGGGACAGCAAGGGGGCGGCTGAGTTGCTCCCCGGCCGCTCCCGCTTCTCCCCCGCCCACAGGCGGCCAAGCCTTCCGCGCCCCTCCCGGGGTCCTCCGTCGCCCCCGGACCTCGGCTCGGCCGGCCGATGGGGAGGGGGCGCGGGCCGACCCCCGCCTTCCCCGCCGTCTGGCACTTCCGCGGCGCTTCCCTCCCTCCCGAGCGGAGCGGATAGGGGGGTCGCGGACCCGGGCCGGGGGAGTCCTGCGGGCTCGGGCTCCGGCAGTGGCAGTCCGGGCTGCGGAGCAGGCGGACGGGGTGGCTGGAAGGGTCCCTCCCCGCCTCCCCCACGCGGCCCAAGGACCCCCGCCCCCTCTTCTGCGGCCGAGCAGGAAGCGCCCGGCCGGGCTTGGCTCCTCCTCCGGGGCCGGCCCTGCTGAGCAACGGAGGAGCCGGACGGAGCGCGAGGGTCCCCGCCGGAGGGAGGGAGGGAGGGGGCGGCGACGGGCGCGGGGAGCAGAGCCGGGAAGCGGCTCCTTTCAGGCAGGCCAGGCTGATCTCCGCGCTCCGGACTCCGTCGGGCCGAGGAAACGGCAGCCGAGGAGCTGAAATCCACTTGATGGTCAACCGCTCGATCCGTCATTGCGAGCCCTTCCTACGTTTCTAACAGAGGGGATCCCATCGAGATCGCGTTATCTACTGACAGAATACAATATCTTTATTTGTCACTGGGTAACTCATCACGAAATTAAGTAATGAATACCAGTCTTGGTCTCCACACTGTAAAAAAAGACGTCTAGAAAGAGTGCAGAGAAGAGCAACAAAGATGATCAGGGGACTGGAGGCAGAAACATACAACCCAGTGATAGGCTGCATTAACAGATTCCTGATCATGGGAAGTGTTAATACCACTTTACAAGGCCTTGGTAAGGCCACACTTGGAATCCTGCATCCAGTTTTGGTCACCACGATGTAAAAAAAGATGCTGAGACTCTAGAAAGAGTGCAGAGAAGAACAACAAAGATGATCAGGGGACTGGAGGCTAAAACATATAAGGAACGGTTGCTGGAATTGGGTATGTCTAGTTTAACAAAGAGAAGGACGAGGGGGGACATGATAGCAGTGTTCCAATATCTCAGGGGCTGCCCCAAAGAAGAGGGAGTCAAGCTCTTCTCCAAAGCGCCTGAAGGCAGGACAAGGAATAACGGATGGAAACTGATCCAGGAGAGATTCAACCTAGAAATAAAGGGAGAAATTTTCTGATAGTGAGAACAATCAAATTGCCTTCAGAAGTACTGTAAGCTTTCGAAAAGAGACTGGACTGCCATCTGACAGAATTGGGTCTCCTGCTTGGGAGGGGGGGTGGACTAGATGACCTATAGGGTCCCTTCCAACTCTGTTGTTCTATTCTTCCTCCAAAGCCCCCCAAAGTCGGTTGCCTCGAAAGAGGAAGGAGGCGGAAAGGGAAAGAGGGAAACTGAGGCATTTCCACACCTGAATCTACATACGCAACCCACAATACAAGGAAAGCTGCATTTTGGCAAAAGTAGTTTTGGAGCTTCCAAAACTTCACCTTTTCTTCTGAATCTCCAATGTGAGGCAACGAGTGGAGCTTCGGTCCCTTCTTGGGGGAGATTCTGAATTTGGGGAGGAGACTGAGAAAGCCCCCCAAGCCCCCCCCCCATATTCTCCCATTGCTCAAACGGAAGGAGTGGATGGAGCCACAGAGGGGAACTCAGTGAGAAGGATAGGGGGAGGGGCTCTGAATTCCTTCTCCGAAACTGGCTCCCCCAAACTCCCCCTTTAATGAAGGGGGCTGGAGACCCTCCCTTTGAGAGGCTCTTGGGAGGGCTGTGGGGGGTCTTTGGGAGGAGGGGGATAGGAAGCAGGTGTGATTCCCCCCCCCCAAATCATCCAAAGGCAGGTAGTTGGGCTGTGGATGAGGGGGAGGAAGAAAATTTGGGGCGGAACAAGTGATGGTGGGGGTTCAGGAGGGTCAGTCCAGATGTCCTCCCCCTCCCCACGTGTCCTCCCTTCCTCCTGCCTCAGGCGAGAGGCTAAATTCCCCACAGCCGGCCCAGGCGTCATCCGTGGTCTGCCCGGATCTGCTCCTGGGGGGGGGTCTTCTCCGGAAAGGGAGGGGGGAGAACTTCCTTCTTAATCGCCCCACAGGTGGCCTCCCTTCCCCCCTCAACACTGAGCCAGAAGCCAGCAGAAGCCCCGGGTCTTTCCAACGAAGGAAGATCCCCGTCCCCCTCCCCTCACTTTCTCCGCTTCTCTCTCTGCGTGGAACTCTCTCCTCCACAGGATGAAGTCAAGGGAGACTCTGCCCGGAGACCGATGATGCTGCAGAAGGGAGAATTCCCATTGGTCCTCCTCCTCCTTTTCTTCTTCTTCTTGTGCCATATCCGTTATTGGAGGTTGGCGATCCTTCTTTTGGTCCCTCCCAATTCCGAAGTCCGAGGAAAACGCCCCCTCCCCCGCAATCCAGACCTCCCGGTTCTGCCTCTGGGGCTGGGAGCCTTCCATGCTTTCCCCACTCTCTTTGGGAGCGCTGGTGGGGCGGCATCCATGAGCTCTGCTGGGCTCCCCCTGATGCTGCTGCTGGCCCGGATCCCCAGAAGCGAAGGGGGGGAGAGAACCCGCTCCATCACTGGAGATTTTTAAGAAGAGACTAGACATTCACCTTGTCTGAGACGGTATAGGTTCTCCTGCCTGAGCAGGGGGCTGGACTAGAAGACCTCCAAGGTCACTTCCAGCTCTATTCTATTCTATTCTATTCTATTCTATTCTATTCTATTCTATTCTATTCTATTCTATTCTATTCCCATTCTCTATTCTCTATTCTATCCCGTAATTCTATTCTATTCTATTCTATCCCATAATTCTATTCTATTCTATTCTGTTCTGTTCTGTTCTATTCTATTCTATTCTATCCCATAATTCTATTCTATTCTATTCTATTCTATTCCCATTCTCTATTCTCTATTCTATCCCGTAATTCTATTCTATTCTATTCTATCCCATAATTCTATTCTATTCTATTCTATTCTATTCTGTTCTATTCTATTCTATTCTATTCTATCCCATAATTCTATTCTATTCTATTCTATTCTTTTCTTTTCCCATTCTCTATTCTCTATTCTATCCCGTAATTCTATTCTATTCTATCCCATAATTCTATTCTATTCTATTCTTTTCTTTTCTTTTCTTTTCTATTCCCATTCTCTATTCTCTATTCTATCCCGTAATTCTATTCTATTCTATTCTATTCTATTCTATTCTAGTCTAGTCTAGTCTAGTCTAGTCTAGTCTAGTCTAGTCTATTCCCATTCTCTAGTCTCTAGTCTCTATTCTATCCCGTAATTCTATTCTATTCTATCCCATAATTCTATTTATTCTATTCTATTCTATTCTATTCTATTCTATTCTATTCTATCCCATAATTCTATTCTATTCTATTCTATTCTATTCTATTCTATTCTATTCTATTCTATTCTATTCTATTCTAGTCTAGTCTAGTCTAGTCTAGTATAGTATAGTATAGTATAGTATAGTATAGTATAGTATAGTATAGTATAGTATAGTATAGTATATTGTTGTATTGAGGTTGTATGTTATTATTTATTTTACTGTGCCAAAAAGTCAGAAGTCAATGCTTTTCTTTTTTCTTTCCCTCTTCCTCTTTCCCTCCCTTATTTTCCCATTGTTTTATTCCTCTTTGTATTTCTATATTTTATATTTTGATAAACTAATAAAAATTTGAACCACCAGCCGAAGGTGAGATGTTTGTTCCCTCTATGAAAGGGATGTTCAGGGCCTCTGATTCCTGCCCCCCCCACCCCAGTTCAGAGGCTTCTCCCAAAGTTGGGGAGGGTGGAATTGAGGGCTGCACTGCAGAGGCTCCATCTAGAAGGGCCCCTCCTTGGGTGGACTGTTTGATAAGAGAGGAGGAGAAGAGGGGGCTCCAAGGGGCCACTCCCTCAATTGGGGATCGGGAGGGGCCCCCTGAAGGATTTGGACTGAGACCCAATTTCTGAACTGGTTTGGATTGAGGGGTCAGCAAGGAGAGGGACCAGTTTGAGAATCCTGAACTTTTCAGGGTGTGGAAAAACCAGAAAATTGTTGTGAAGGGCTGCAAAGATGACTGGAAACGTTCCTCTGGGGAGGTCCATGCGGGGTGACTGAAAGGCCCCTGGGTGTGGTCTGGAGTTGTGTGGTGTCCCAGGGAGTGTTGGCAACGACTGTGTGTCTGTGTTTGGTTTCTTGACTCTCAGGGGGTGGAGAAATGCTTCAGGATCCCCAGAGAGGGGTATGTTTTATTGTTTTCAAGGCCTCAGATGAGACTGACGTTTCGTGTGGGTTCAGGCGGGCGGAAGGAGAAGATTCTTGTCATGATCCGGTTGTCCCAGACTGGGGGAGGGGGGAACCTTGTGGGAAATGGAGAAGCCTCAGGGTCAGCTGATGAGGATGGGGTCTGTAGTCCTGGGGCAGGCATTCAAAAGACAATAGATTCCAACAGAGGAGAATATCTGTAGATTGAGTCGGAGTCCTCAGTGCCCTCTGCGCTTGGTTCTTTTCTTGCAGACCTTTCGTGACCCAACTAGGTAACATGATCAGGGCTAGTGAGGAGTGCGATTTGCTTTACGCTTTATATCCGGTAGCTGCCCCAGCTTGGATTGGTGGGAGTGGCCTGTTTTGCTTAATTGCTTTCAAAGCCTCAACGGACTGACATTATTTGGGGGGGGGGTTCAGAGGGGCAGAAGACTCTTTTCCTCCCCCCCCCCTCAACCAAACGATCCTCTTGCCCAGCCTAGAAGAAGAGAAGGAATCCTAGAAACTGCGCTTGTTCTTCCGCCCTTACTTCTCACAGGCTGGCTCCTCCCCCTCCCACTTGGGGCTCCTCCCACTCTCGCCTTTCCCCGGCCCCGAAGCCCGCGCTCAGTCCTGGCGGCACTTTGGCTTCAGCTCCGAAGGGCGCCTGCGCCAGACGCCTCCGCCCATTCCCCTCTAGGCAGCGTCGCTCGCTGCTTTTAACCCCTGCGTGTCTGGAGCGGCGGATGAGGAGGTGGGCTGCGGACGAGGCGGAGGCGCGGCGGCGACCGCGGGCGAGGCGGCCTGTGAACTAAAACATATGAAGAACGGTTGCAGGATTTGGGTTTGGCTACTGTAGAGAAAAGAAGGACTAGGGGTGACATGATAGCAGTATTCCAGTATTTGAGAGGCTGCCACAAAGAAGAGGGCGTCAAACTATTCTCCAAAGGACCAGAGGGCAGGACAAGAAAAAATGGTTGGAAACTGAGCAAAGAGAGAAGCAACCTGGATTTAAAGAAAAAGTTCCTAACTGTGAGGACAATTAACCAATGAAACAGCCTGCCACCAGAAATCCTGGGCGCTCCATCACTGGAGGTCTTTAAGAAGAGAGTCCTATTCTACTCCTGCAGTGTGGGTGTGGTTCCATCCTGGAGGGAATGTTGTTTTCTACCTGCTTGTTTGTCTGGGGCTGATCCCTGCTTATCTACTGGCTGCTGGAGCGGAGGTGTGTCTTTTTTGTTCCCTTCCTAGGATTTTTATTGTTTCTTTTGAGTGGTGTGTAAATGTGATTTATCTCTCTGTGTCTATTGACAGCCAGAAGTTTATCTTTTAGGATTAGTGGACATGGATCGTGAAATAAAACCCGGAAATTTGTTATTGTACATGCTGAGTGCAGGCAGAATTCTTCATATGGAAAAATGGAAAGAAACCTCCGTCCCCAC
>NW_015387467.1:9765-17107 GCF_001527695.2 Protobothrops mucrosquamatus | reverse complement strand
GGACCTGGTTATCTCCGAGACCGCCTTCTGCCACAGATTCCCTCCCATAGACCGGTACGCTCCCACAGAGTGAGTCTCCTCAGGGTGCCGTCGGCCAAGCAATGTCGGCTGGCGACCCCCAGGGGGAGGGCCTTCTCTGTGGGTGCCCCCACCCTCTGGAACGAACTACCCCCCCGAGATCCGGACGATTCCGGATCTCCTCACTTTCCGCCGCGCCCTCAAGACATGGCTTTTTCAGCAAGCGGGCCTGGCCTAGGGAGGATTTTAAATCGGGTTTATCTTAGAGTAATTTTAAATAGCACAACTTTAAATATTTGGTTTTAATTGGTTTTACTTGGGTGGGGTTGTAAATGTGTTTATGTTTTTTAATATGTTGTGAGCCGCCCTGAGTCCCATTGGGAGAAGGGCGGGATATAAATCAAATAAAATAAATAAATAAATAAATTAAATAAATAAATTTAACAAATAAATATATATTCCGGTATTATACCTAATTTTTAAAAATGTGATTTTATTTTGAAGGAGATGCCTACAATTATCTGAAACATGCTCTGTGTGTCTTTCCCATCTTCTGGGTCTCTTTCCGTCTCCCCCAAATCTGGCAGGAGGTTCCTTCCCTCTTGGGGGGTATCCAGAATTTATTCCTGTTAGATTTGTGCAGTTTGATGATGGAAACAGGGAGGATTTACATTTTTCCATCTTTCAGGATCCCCTTTAATTTCTTGCTGCAATTTGCTTTGGAAATGACTTCAAACAAATAATATTTTTAGGAGTAAAAAGGTATCTTGGCTTGAACTAACCCACTTGGTCTCCTGTTCTGGTCCCTCCTGTGTCTCCCTCCTCCCCCTCCTCCCCCTCCTCCCCTCCAGCTAAGCCCACCGTCTCCATCTCCTCCACCAAGCTGGACCCCACTTCCCCCCACACCATCCTCCTCTGCACCACGAGGGGCTTCTACCCCGTGGAGATCGAGGTCCGGTGGCTGAAGAACGGGCGGCCGGAGGAGGGCATGGCCTTCGGGGAGGAGCTCCAGAACGGAGACTGGACCTACCAGCTCCAGGTGATGCTGGAGACCCAGCCCCAGTGGGGGGACGTCTACGCCTGCCAGGTGGGGCACGCCAGTCTGGAGGCCCCCATCACCGTCCAGTGGGGTGAGCCCTTCCCCTCCCTCCCCTCCTGCTCTTTGGACCCCATCCTGCCCTGAGAAGGGGGAGAGACCCTCCCTGTGGGGGGAGCCGGGATGGACCTCCTGGGGGGGGAAGCTGGCCCTGATCCTCCTGCTCAGGGGAGGCTCCTTCTCCTTCCCCAGAGCCCCGATCCTCCAATTCGGCCAGGAGCAAACTCTGGACGGGGATCGTGGCAGCTGTGATTGGGATGATCTTTTTTGCAATGGGGCTCTCCCTCTACCTGAAAGGTGAGTCTGGGGGGCTGGATGAGAGGTTGTGGGGAGGGGACCCTCCAGGGGAGGCCTCCCAGCAAGCTTAGCATATGGCAAGGAGGCTCCCTTGGGAAATTTGCTTGGGAAATTCTGTTCTTTGAGACTCTATTGTATGAGTGAGCATCGTGCAACCTATTCTGGGCTATCGATGGGGAGGGGGACCCTCTGAGTCCTCCAGCCCATGAAGGGTTCTGATTGGCTCTTTTTCTCCTTCCAGCAACTCCCATCCCGCCTCCTGCAGGTGAGTTTCTCCCCAGGTTATAGATGTTTCTTTAACATTCGTTAATTGTTACTTTTTTGTAAAAAAATGTGCCTGAACAAAACCTCCCAGCTGTGGATAAAACAAGGGTTTTTTGAAATTTTGGGCAGCTTTTCCCTACAGAGACCTGCAAATGCATTGCAATCAAAAACAAACACACACACATAAACACTACAATCTGGCCCAGGGTGTTTCCAGGTTTTGGGAAATTGCAAAAGGGAAGGGAAGTCTCTTTGTGACATTTCACACAATTCCTGGCAAAGTGACACCCGGCCTTGCTGCCATGCCCCATTCTAGCCCCATCTTCTTTGTTTATATGAAACGTCTGGGGGGGGGGGAGGCCACCTCTTGATTAACTCCCTAATTAAGTCAATTAGAGAAAATTCCATCAGCCCCAGAAGATGAATCTCTGGTCCTTTGAATCCTTTTCCTCCCTGAAAGGGGGGGGGAATTCTCCCTCATTCTATCCCTGCCTATTAACCACCCCCCTGCAGTGTGGGTCTTCTTGGGGGGGGCTGTAAGAATAATAAGTTATTTACACTGAAGGTTTATATTCTATTTTTTTTTTGTTGTCTCTTTTTCTACAGCACTCATGAATTAATCCTGCCGTCCTTCCTGATTCCTGATGGGAAAGGAAGTGGGGTTTTTTTTCAGTAGCTGATGAATTTCTGTCTTTCTTGCAACCTCTGAAAAATGTAGGCTGAAGGTTTTAGATTGGGGAGAGGAGGAGACTGGCAGCCTGGAGCTTCTCCTGCTGAGACCCCTCTGGCTTTCCTTTCAGGGCCTCCCTTACTTGGGAGGGAGGGAGGGATGGAGACCATCTAGAGTCGACTGACCCCAGGGACTCCAGGTCTGCCTGTCCCTCCAGACACCCATATCTCTCCCTGCTTTGAACCCACAGCAGCTTCATCTCCATCACTCTTCCTCCGAATCTATAGTGGACTTGGGGAATTCTACCCCACCAAGGAACTCTGGTCTGGGTTTACAGGATCCGGCCAGTCAGCATGATGGAGGGTCACCTGAATATAGGGGGCATCAAAGCCCTGGTCTGCCGAGCCTGGCAGGCGAGCTGGCAGACCAGGCAAGCACACCTGTTCTAAGAAGATCAGAGCGGGCCAGAGGTCCACCCAAACACTTAAAGAACTATGTAAGGTTCCTGTCAAGTTATGGGGAAGCCTAGTAGTTCTCTATAAATCAGAACGTGCTCACATGGGAGAAGTGTTAGATTTATAGTAATGTAAAATATTAAGTATTATTTTGTTGTGGACAAAGGAAAGAAAAGATTTGTAGTAATTTCAACAGAGATGAGGGCATCCTGCGGGACGCGAAGGCCCAAGTGGATTACTTCTGCTGGCCCAACTACGAGGCTGCCCAGAGAGCTTCTGTGGTTGGCCGGAGAGGTGAGTGCGGGAGAGAGAGTTCCATGGGGGGGTGCGAAAGCTGGGACACCCCCCCCCGCCGCTTTCATTTCATTTATTAGGACTCTCCCGGATAAAAATCTGCCCTTGATTTATTCTGTATTCTCAGACCTATGAAATTTATTCATTTACTAGCTGTACCCGGCCACGCGTTGCTGTGGCTCAGACAGGTTAAATGTTTTTACCTGTCACAGGTGTGACATCTATATAATAGTAGGTATATAGAAACACGCGTGTATTCGAATGCAACGTTGTGTCAAAATTTCAAAGCAATCAGTGAAGAACTTTCGGAGATTTAAGATTTTGAACAAACGAACATTTACATTTTTATTTATATATAGATAGATTATTGTCATTTATTGATATTTCTAAACTGACCCTCTCCCTCAAAGTGGAGCTCTAGGTGGTGTAAATTATTACCCACAAATAAATAAAAAATGTATTCAAATAAGGTTGAAAATCTCTTCTCCTTCCCTTCTTCATTGATGATGGAAGAGCTTAAAACTCCACTTAATGGGGTAAGGAGATTTTTAGAGATATTGATTCATTTAATATTTAGGACCTAGATTTATAATGGAAATGAAAATTAATTCTTAGATTATAGTTTTGAATTATAATATGGAAATGGGTTTGTGACACTGACAGGTATTTTATTAGCAAATGAGGAGCTATTAGGACGAGAAATAGAATATAGTTGTGAAATAAAGTAAGAATTTACTTTTCGGAATAATATGTGTATTCTAGATAACGATAATTATTTGGTAATGAAATGAGGGAAATTGGGGTTACCCGAAGTTTAATTATTACGGTTATTAATGGCCAAATTGGAATATGGTAATTGGAATTAAGTAAAACTTAAAAAACAGGATTTGGATGTGTATAAGTAAAATTTTAATGATAATTGTATTGATTGATTGAACTCTATCTAGAAATGTATTAATTTGAATATGATGTAAAAATTAAGGGAAATAGAGAAGGAACTTTTAATGAGGTAACCTGAGATATATATGAATGATTTTGCTATTGGATTTTTGATTACCCAATCACCACGTTGCTTCCTAATTACTTGGATGTAAAAATTGAAAAATTAATAAAACTTGTTTTTTTTAAAAAAAGAGGAGCTCTGGGTGGTGTAAATTATAACCCATAAATAAATAAAAATGTATTAAAAAGAAGGTTGAAAATTACATTACCGTTAAAAAGTTTGAAACTCTACAATAAAGAATCTTTATTCGACTAGCATGGCATCAGCCAAAATCTGAATTCCCCTCCCCTAAAGACATAGTATCAAAGCACAATTCCCTCCTCTAATTAACAGTCATAAATCACATTCTTCAAATAGTTTGAAATGCAAACCTTCCCACCAGTTCTCCAATCGCCATTCCTTATCATCTCTTATTTCAAACAACCTTGAAAAATACTCTACTGCAATGTTGTTATGTCTAACTAATCCCCATACACATTCTTCCTCCTCCCCCCTCTAGCATCATCTAATTCTAACTCTAAAAGTAACACACAGGTTAAAGAGAAAATGGCTGCATCTTCATATATTGTCAAAGCAAGAACATCCAATGTTAGCGTTGACATCGCGCATAGGAGGTGGTGAGTGCACGGGGGCCAACAGCATCCAGCAGCAGAGGCTGCGTAGCCCGCTGTGAATACTGGGCCAGTCCTCCAGCAGCAGCGCTGCGGTGGCACCAGCAGCACATGGAGTCAGGGAGCACATGATGTGGACCGCTGGACACACCTACTCTGTCCCATCTCTTTTTGGTTGGAGATCTGGTTGCCACTGGTCATCTCCTCAGCCCTCTCGAGGGTCTTGCCCTTGGCCTGCGAGTGGAGCGCATTCCCCTTGCGTACCTCAGTACTTACTATGGCCGCCAGTTGCTCGCACAGATCCATTAGGCCGCCACCTAGAGCTGCAGGCCTGCCCAGCACAAAGGAGGTGAAGCGGTCGGCTAGGAAGCCCCCGTAGAGGTGGTAGAACACGTCCAGGGCCAGCAGGCAAAAGGCCACCCCAAGCAGGGAAAGCCGGATCCCCATCGATGTCATGGCCGTCTAGGCCCAGCAGAGATGGGGAGGAGGCACGCAATCTTAGCTGGAACTGGGGGGCCATGGTGCTGAATCCGGCTGTCCCCGCTCGGTTGGCCTTTGGCTTTCTGGGTGTGGGCGTGCTCTACCACTTCTACTTGAGCTTGCTAGCCAGCCGCTTCGCCTCCTTTGTGCTGGACGGGCCAGGCACTCTGGGCATTGGTGGCAGTCTAATGGACCTGCATGAGCTGCTGTGGCACCAGCCCAGGTCAGGGCTAAGGTGCATCGGATTCACACGGGGAACAGGCTCCATGCACGGGCCATGGGTAAGTCTGTGAGGGGGCCAAGGAGATTACCAGTAGCAACCTGCTCTCCAACCACAAGCAATAACAGATGGGATGGAGTAGGCGGGTAGGTGTATCCAGTGGTCTGCATCACGTGCCTCCCCCCTCCCCTACTCCACCTGCTGTTGGAGGGCTGTCCCAGACACCATCGGCCTCCAATGCACTCGCTGGCCTTTGTGTGCGGGGACCAATAGTGGCAGGCAGCAGCCATCCCGGGCCCTGCCTCATCTTGCCTTGACCCTCTGCAATGGCAGCCCAGCCCTGCCCCCTGCCTCGCTTTGCCTTATCCCGCAGGACAAGCCGCTAGAGACCCCCTGGATCTCCTCCAACCCTGCCCAGCCCCCACAGGCATCCCCCCACAAGCAACATCGAGGTGGCCACACCCACCCCAGCCCCTCCCACCCAGCCTGCTGTGACCACCGCAGCCACGTCCAGCCAGTGGACTATTCCCCCTACTCCCCCTGAGGTGCCCTGTGGCACCTCAATGCTGATGCGGCCTGGCTCTTTGCGATAAATAAGTGGGTTTTGGGTTGCAGTTTGGTCTCTAAAAGGTTTGCCATGACTGTTCTATCCTATTCTACTTTGTGCGGTTCCATCCTGGATGATTCCTTGAATGGAATGTTGTTTTCCACTTGCTTGTTTGTCTGGTGCTGATCCCTGCTTATCTATTGGCTGCTGGAGCGGAGGTGTCTTTTTTGTCCCCTTCCTAGGATTTTTATTGTTTCTTTTGAATAGTGTGTAAATGTGATTTATCTCTCTGTGTCTATTGAAAGCCAGAGGTTTATCTTTTAGGATCACTGGACAAGGAGCGTGAAATAAAAACTGGAAATTTGTTATTGTGTACATGCTGAGTGCAGCCAGAATTCTTTATATGGAAAAATGGAAAGAAAACTCCATTGTGGAGGAATTGGCAGAGATGGCAAAATAAACTGTTTTGACCAGAGAAAAGAATAGATCCAGATTTGTTTCTACCTGGAAACCACTTCTGGACTTTGTGTTTGAGGCAGGAAAAAAATGAAATCTTGACTTTGGGATTCGCTGATTAACTTAAGTTGTTGTTATGGAAGTGGTTCATGTTTACTAACAATCTACAGTAGAAATAAAAAACGAGGCTGCAATTTCACTTTGTATTTTATTGTGTTGGAATTTTTTTCACCTTTTTCTTTTTTTCCTCTTTTTTCCTCTTTTTCCCTTTATCCTACACCTCTCCTTCCATTTTCTTTCCCTTTCCCATTTCTCTACTTCCTTTATTTTCTATCTTATGCCATGGTAATCTTAATAAATAATAATAAAAAGGAGCCTTTTGTTTTAGGAGCGCTTCCAGCTCCACAGCCAAAACGTGCAAATTGCTGGGGGAAAGTTCATCAGATTCAACTCTATATCTGCACTTTTATCTGGCAAAATTTCTTCCAGAATGTTACTTTATATTTTTTTTTCTGCTGAAAAAGAGTACCTTGAAATTATGGCATAGATGTAGAAGTTATCCAAGCGGAGGAGAAACGGCCCAACTTTATTCCAGGATTTTCATCCGGGGCTGCTTTGCCAGAAAAAAAGGGGGATCCTGAACCCCAGAAAGAAAGAGGGAGATCCCGTCACATTTGGGGCTGAGGGGCGGGTAATCGGAAGGGGCCGATTCTTACAGACGTTCTGAGCAAGGGAGACACGTGTTTCAACAACGGAAAATGTAGTTTTCTCTAGTAAAGCAAGAGATCTGTGCAGGTATTCCCCCGTGAAGGGGGGGGGAGGTTGAGGAGAGGATCCGGTTGGACCAGGAGGGATCCCTGTTTAGCTGAGGGTTTTCCTTCGGGGTGTGTGTGTGTGTGTGTGTGTGTGTGTGTGTGTGTGTGTGTGTGTG
>NW_015387467.1:0-2385 GCF_001527695.2 Protobothrops mucrosquamatus | reverse complement strand
CCCCCCTATGGCTCCCCAAAACAATCTCTATTGTGAGGGGGGCTGGAGACCCTCCCTTTGAGATGCTCTGGGGGGCTGCAGGGGGTTTTTGGGGGGAGGGGGAGAGGAAACAAGTCTGAATCTCGAAAATCATCCCAAGGCAGGGAGTTGGGCTGAAGATCAGGGGGTGAAAGATAAGTTGGGGGAGGCAGGGAAGGTGGGTGGTTGAAAGGCTGGGACCCCTCAGGAGTGTCACTCATTCTGCCCCCTTTCCCATATTCCCCCGCGCCCCCAAAAGAAGAGAGACACTGGGGGGTATGGATCTTACTTTCCCTCCACTCCAGAAAGTTTCAGTCCCCTCCCTCCATAATTCCTCCCCCTTTAGATCCAACGCTCCCTGTAGAGAGTAGATCTGCTCGACCAGTTGAGCTTCTGCCTGCCTTTTTCCACCCCTCCCCCTCTTTCTTTCCTCCCCCCTCCAGACACCCCCCCCCGCAAGTCCACCTCCCGTTGGCACTGGGAGAGTTCCCCCTCTCCTCAAGGGGGCGTCTTCTGCCAGTCTCTCGCGGAAGGCCTTCTCCTCCTCCCGGTTCTCGTATGGGTCCCTCCTTTGCTAGCGGCTGGGGACGATGTGCCCTGGAGTCCCTCCTGACGGCCCTCCTCCTCCTCCTCCTCCTCCCCCCTGCAGCCCATTTCCTGGTCCAGTGGAAGTTCGAGTGCCGCTTCCTCAACGGGACGCAGCGGGTGCGACTCCTGGTCTGGTACATCTACGACCGGCAGGAGATCGCCTACTTCGACAGCGACCTCGGGAAGTATGTGGCCGTCACACCGTTGGGGCAGCCCGCTGTGGACAAGTGGAACAGCGATAAGGTCTTCATGCAGATCAAGAGGGCCGAAGTGGATTCCTTCTGCCGATACAACTACGAGACAGCCAAGGCCGGGCAGATGGTGGGCCGGAGAGGTGAGTGCGGGAGTGGGAGTTCAGGAGGGGATCCCGGGACCCCCCCTTCCTTTCATTTACTAAGATTCTCCGGGGGGGGGGAAAGGTTCCCTCCTTATATACATTCTCTCCTCTCAGATCCAGGAAATTTATTCCGCCCCCCTCCCCCAAAGAGGGGCTCTGGATGGTGTAGGATAGAACGTAACCCATACATAAAAATAGGTTAAAATTTAAATCACAGTTAGAAAGTTAAAAAGTATAGGAACACCACCTCCCCCTGAGAGAGCAAGTCACATGTACACACACACACACACACACAATTGTTCTGAGCAAAATCCTTCCTCTGCTAGGAACAATCCAGCAGGACCTTCCTTGCCAGACTAAACAAGTCCAAACACATCGGATTGATCCCCCCTCCCACCGGTCTCTCTTGGCAAGCCACAAGATAACAAGGGCTGCACCAAAATAAAGACTTTTTTAAGCTTGACATAGTGACAACTAAACATCAAAAGGGGAAAAAAATACATCCCTCTCCTTCCCATCAGTCACATAATCTTCCTTTTCTTCCCAAGGTCCAAAGTTTTTCCTGCCCAGAAAAAGTTCCCTCCAAAAAATCCATCCAAATATTATTTTATTTTTTTTGCAGTGGGAGGGGGGGCGAATCCAGCAAGATCTCTCCCTTTCCCAGTATGTAGATATATTTCTTTATCATTTGTTTATTTGTCAACTTTTAAAATCACCCCTCTCTCACACAGAGGGACTTTGGGTGCTGTACAGATAAAACATCAAACCACCAAAATAGTTTATACAATTTAAGATCTAACAGGCCAGAATTATTAAAATCCGGTGGTATCCTCCTCTTTGCCCCCCAAGCAAAACCCCAGAGCCCCATTTTGACCCCTTTCTGGAAGGCTTCACCTCCGGTGCTTTTGGGATTTTAGGATAAAAAACAAACTTCCAAAAGTCTGGAAAAGAAAATTGTTGAAGGCTCTTTCGTCTGCCAGGTAGAATTCATAATCCCCATTCACTGTCTAACTAAACTAAGATGTAAACCCCAGTCACACAGAATCCTGGTCTACTGTTTCCTTTGCCTTGAGAGTAGTATACTTAGATTTCAGCCAGGCATTCAACAGAGGAGACCACAACCTACTTCTTGGTAAGCCGGAAAAAGGTGGAATAGACAACATCACCCCCAGATGGATTTTCAGCTGGCTGACAAGCCTTACTCAGAGAGTAGCTCTCAATGATCCTACATCCGCATGGAGGGAAGGGAGCAGTGGGGAAGCACAAGGCTCCGTCTGAGGCCCAGTAAACTCTCCAATATCTCCATCAATGACTCAGAGGAGGGGATTGAAGGGGAACTCATCAAATTCGCAGAGGACACCAAACTGGCAGGAGCAGCCAACACCCCAGAAGACAAACTCAGAATCCAGAAAGATCTGGACAGACTTGAACAAGGACCCCGT
>NW_015387466.1:448019-457614 GCF_001527695.2 Protobothrops mucrosquamatus | reverse complement strand
TGGAATGCTAACAAAGAATTAAGGGAGTACTGAGATAGCTATTTCTAACCTTGTTTGGTTTTCATCAGTCAGATATACCGTTCCGAGATTCGAACCTGGGCTGTCTGCATGTTAAGCAGAAAGCATTAGTCCTCTATGCCACAGGCTCTTTCTCACTTTGTTAGCTACAAGAGACAGGGGAAGAGAATGAGTGCTTTTTGAACACCCTGTCAGCCTAAATATGGGAGAGAGAGAAGTCTTTTGCCTGCATCAGCTCAATCCAAAGCCATCCACAGGCAGCAGTCGCTTAACTGCGACATCATATAGGTTCGAATCTCGGAAGGGTATGTCTGACTGATGAAAACCAAACAAGGTTAGAAATAGCTATCTCAGTACTCCCTTAATTCTTTGTTAGCATTCCAAATTTTGAAAAACATATATGATGTCGCAGTTAAGCGACTGCTGCCTGTGGATGGCTTTGGATTGAGCTGATGCCGGCAAAAGACTTCTCTCTCTCCCATATTTAGGCTGACAGGGTGTTCAGAAATTTCTTTAAAAATGTGATCCCTAGGTAGTTCCATATTAAAATCAGTGAGCAAACACGAGCACCAGGGAATATGGTAAAATAATTTAATATTAAAATTACTAATTAAAATGCCAATTAAAACGCCTAGCTTTCGTCGGCTATCTGCCGACGTCCTCAGGGCTCAAAATGTCAGTCCATGGGAGAGTCACTTTTATAGTTTGACTAGCGTGTGCGCACGGCTCCTTGATCTTGTTATTGGGCCGGCCATGACTAAGCACATTCCTGACGCCGGTTCCTTGGTAACAGCTTCCTCCCTCCCGCGCTTCTCATCTGCACAGCTATCATCAGGGAGTTTTTCTTTTTTAGAGCTGGATGTCAATGGAGGATCTCCTTTCGCACACTCAGATCCATCTTCTGTTTTCCTTTCCATATCACCTTCACACCCTTCCCCTTGGGTCCTTTCCAATGCCGCTCCACACTTCTTTGTCCATAGTCGAGTACACGTCGCACCAACCCACTTTCTAACATCTCCCCCCTCCCCGTCTCCTTTTTGATGGTACAGCCTCCTATTTTCCCATCTCCCCCCTTTTTTATTCTGATGTAATTGTCATTGTAAATGCGATGATCGGGGGTTACGGTCTTTTCCCTTTCTCCTTCCCAGTCAGCAATCCGCCTCTCAGCACCCCCTCCATTCCCTTTCCCCGTCTCCTTCCTGATGGTGCCGCTTTTTCCTTTCTTATCCCCCCCCCCTGTAATTCAGGTCCGATGTAGTTGTCATTATAGACGCGGAGGTCGGGGGTTGCAGTCGCAGTCCTCCCCTTTCTCCCTCGGCCGGTATCTTCCGTCTGCCTATCATCACACAGATCGTTCAGCTTGCTCCGTTCCCCTCCCCAATGCATTCATGCTGGAGTCCGAGATCCGAGGTCGGGGGTTGCAATCGTAATCCTCCCCTTTCTCCCTCGGTTGGTGTCTTCCGTCTGCCTACCAACATGCGGATCGTTCAGCTTGCTCCGTTCCCCTCCTCAGTACGTTCGTGCTGGAGTCCGAAGTCCATGCGGCGGATAGGTCATCATCTCCTGCCGAGTTGGGGGAGTAGTGGCTCTCTCCTCTTCCTGATGGGGTGGGGGGTCTTGGGTTTCGGCCGGAACGGTCCATTGCCTTTGATCGATCCATGGGCTCCTATCGAGCCGTGCCGGGCTTTCTGGTTGCCTGGGGTGAGGCGTGCTGGTTGTTAGAGCATAACCTCCCCTTTCCATTCCATGCGATGTCTCCTCGGTCTCCTGGGGGTATTCGCCGGTTCTGGGGGGTGGGGAGTCTCCGGGGTGCCGTTCATGTTTTTCCAAGGTGTCGGTTGTTCGTTGGGAATGACACGGAGATTGGGGGGGTTTCTTTAATATTCTGCCAACTCGTACACACAATGGTTCCACGGGCTGTTTGCAATGGGGTGGGGGGGTTGCCCATACACCAAGTTCTTAAAGATAGATGTGCTGGGCAGAGATCAATATGGCGATTAATGGAATCATTGTTGGATAGCCATGCCTCCTTAAGTAGGCGGCCACCCTTCGTACCGTCACTGGCCAGAATCTGTGCATCCTCAAAATCAAACCGATGCCCAGTCTCTGCCATATGCGTCCATAACTGCGAATATTGTTCCCCTCTTTTAATCGCTAATCTATGCTCCTGTATTCTGGTTTTCAACCTTTTAGAGGTCTCCCCAACATAGTTATTGGAGCAGTCTGTACAGTTAATTCTATAGATTATTGATGACTTTTCTGTGTTGGGGAGCGGATCTTTTGGTTGCATAATGGCAGTACGTAGCGTCTGGGTAGGCTTGTGAGCTATTTTTACATTATAGGGTGCTAAGATTCTGGCCGTAGCCTCCGAGACATTGCAAATATAGGGGAGGGCAACAAGCGTCGTTTTTGGGGTAGGTTCCTCCGTGCGTGGGTTCCCTCGGGGTTCAGGCGGCACGCAGTGTCACCTAATGAACCTTGTGGGATATCCATTACATTTAAACACACGGAAGAGATGATTCTTCTCTTCAATTCTAGCGCTATCAGAGCTGCAGTGAGAGTCTACTCGCCTGAAGAGGGTTCTAAGGCAGCTGACCTTATGGGCCACCGGATGGTTACTTTTATAATGAAGCACCCTATCCGTGCAAGTTGGTTTTCGGTATACCTTGGTGCTAAGGGTTCCATCCAGCTGACGGGTAACCAACACGTCTAAAAACGCTAGGGAGCCCTGGTTTTCTTCCTCGATCGTAAATTGGATATCCGGGTATACCGAATTCAATATGCCCATAAAGTCAGCTTTCCGATCCCTCTTGATGACGGTGAATGTGTCATCCACATAGCGGGCCCAAAACTTAGGTCGATGTTGGGCCATCGCTATGTGCTCCAATCGTTGTAACACCACCTCGGCAACCACACTGGAAATTGGCAACCCCATAGGTGTACCTTTGGTTTGCTCGTATATGGTGCCCTGAAAGGTGAAGTAAGTCTTCAGGCACACCTCAACCAATTTAATGAGGTCCTCGTCACGGAGGGAGTCCTGTTGATACTTCAGGCTCTCCTGTTCTAAACGGTCTCTCAAGATTGAAATTGCAAGACTCTGGGGTATAGAGGTAAACAGCGAAACGATGTCAAAAGACACCATAAGTTCGTCTTCCTCCACCCTCAGGGTTTTAATCTTGCTGAGGAATTCCTCCGCTTATTTTACAGTGTAAATGCCATCATTGGCCAGGTAGGCAATGCGATTGCTAAGCCACCTAGCCAATTCGGAGGTGGGACTTCCCCTGAATGCCACAATGGGGCGGAGTGGGACGTTAGGTTTGTGTATTTTCGGAAGCCCATAGAACCTGGCTAAGGCCGTATCACTAGGGCGTATCCTTTTTAAAACGTCCTCCTTTATCCTTCCGCCTCGTTTAAAGCCATCGAGGAGTTTATTAGTATAATTTCTGAGTGTGACTCTAGGATCTTTCTCTATAACTCTTTAGGCCATTCTATCATTCAAAAGGTCTAGCGCTTTGCTGTTATACACTTCCCTATCCAGAACGACTGTTGCCCTCCCCTTATCTGCCGGAAGTATGGGGATGGAACTGTCCCTTTTAAGTTGCCCAAGGGCTTCCATTTTGCTCCTAGACAGTGACTGGTAGCACTTGTGGTCCATCAGGAGTCCTGTGACCTGCTGCCTAAGGGTATTTTTGATCTCTTCTTGTGCTCCCATACGATGCAAGGCAGGTTCAAGCGCTGCCACAAAATCTAATGTCTGGGCATCCATAAGATTATAGCCAACATCCCGTTGTAACAGGGAGAGTTGGGGCTGGGTCAATGTTCTACTAGATAGGTTACGTACCAGTCTATCGGGGAGGGAGGAGTTGGTGAAAGTACGCCCCCATAGGGTGTCCAACCTCCGTTGGAATACTCCCATCATGCGCTGGCTCGTTCTTCTAGAAGTGGTCCGGATATGCTGGTTTAACATGCCAAAATGCTGGTTCTCCAGGGTCACGTAATAATGCTCTCGATAGTCCTGGATCCACGCCTTCAAGCTGTTGATACGCCTATGCTGTTCATTAATGAGCGCTCGGATGGTGCGGCATTGGAAACGGTGAATAATCTGTCGACACTCCAAGGAGTCCACAATAGGTTTTTTCCTCAGTGACTTGGGAATCAAGCCTTCTCTAAGACAGCTATGCAAGAACATCAACTTGCCGTAGTTTGTAGAAATGCGGCACGCCAGTCTCTCCCACTTCCTGGCCATGAGCAAAACTGCTCTGCCATATCTATCAGAAATTTCTTTAAAAATGTGATCCCTAGGTAGTTCCATATTAAAATCAGTGAGCAAACACGAGCACCAGGGAATATGGTAAAATAATTTAATATTAAAATTACTAATTAAAATGCCAATTAAAATGCCTAGCTTTCGTCGGCTATCTGCCGACGTCCTCAGGGCTCAAAATGTCAGTCCATGGGAGAGTCACTTTTATAGTTTGACTAGCGTGTGCGCACGGCTCCTTGATCTTGTTATTGGGCCGGCCATGACTAAGCACGTTCCTGACGCCGGTTCCTTGGTAACAGCTTCCTCCCTCCCGCGCCTCTCATCTGCACAGCTATCATCAGGGAGTTTTTCTTTTTTAGAGCTAGATGTCAATGGAGGATCTCCTTTCGCACACTCAGATCCATCTTCTGTTTTCCTTTCCATATCACCTTCACACCCTTCCCCTTGGGTCCTTTCCAATGCCGCTCCACACTTCTTTGTCCATAGTCGAGTACACATCGCACCAACCCGCTTTCTAACATCTCCCCCCCTCCCCATCTCCTTTTTGATGGTACAGCCTCCTATTTTCCCATCTCCCCCCCTTTTTATTCCAATGTAATTGTCATTGTAAATGCGATGATCGGGGGTTACGGTCTTTTCCCTTTCTCCTTCCCAGTCAGCAATCCGCCTCTCAGCACCCCCTCCATTCCCTTTCCCCATCTCCTTCCTGATGGTGCCGCTTTTTCCTTTCTTATCCCCCCCCTGTAATTCAGGTCCGATGTAGTTGTCATTATAGACGCGGAGGTCGGGGGTTGCAGTCGCAGTCCTCCCCTTTCTCCCTCGGCCGGTATCTTCCGTCTGCCTATCATCACGCAGATCGTTCAGCTTGCTCCATTCCCCTCCCCAACGCATTCGTGCTGGAGTCCGAGATCCGAGGTCGGGGGTTGCAATGAGAGGCGCGGGAGGGAGGAAGCTGTTACCAAGGAACCAGCGTCAGGAACGTGCTTAGTCATGGCCGGCCCAATAACAAGATCAAGGAGCCGTGCGCACACACTAGTCAAACTATAAAAGTGACTCTCCCATGGACTGACATTTTGAGCCCTGAGGACGTCGGCACATAGCCGACGAAAGCTAGGCGTTTTAATTGGCATTTTAATTAATAATTTTAATATTAAATTATTTTACCATATTCCCTGGTGCTCGTGTTTGCTCACTGATTTTAATATATATATATTAAAAACAGTACTAAAAATAAAAGAATGATTCCTGGGTATACTGATGCCGAGAGATAAAAAACATGAACACCAGGAAAAGTTTAAAAAACTATAAAAGTTTAATGTTAAAATCCTAGCTTTCGCTGGCCACTGCCAGCATCATCAGGGATCAATCTAGGTCAATGGGAGCACTTATTTATACATGACCAAGCTGTTTCAGCACCCAACCCATGGATGCCATCATGGGGCTCAGTCGGCCAATCGATGTTCCGGTCGCAGTCTCCATATCATTAGCCAGTTTATCCTCGCTACTCCTATCCTTATTGTTCACTTTCCTCACCCCCCTTTTTTCGTGTTCCTATATTCGCTTCATACTCTATCTTGTTAAGAGTGAGTCTATGTTCTATGTCTCCAGAATATTCGACCCCCTTTTTCTCGCACTGGGGTGTCCCATCGAGGTGAGTTTCCCACCACCTCCACCCCATTTCCACTCGTTTTCACCACCACCCTTCCTATCTCTGGGCGCCCCGTGGGGTATCCTGTCTTGGCTTGTGCCATCCGATGTTCCCCCCTCTCCCTTTCTGCGTCTGGCGGCCCCATATCCATGATCTTTAACTGTCAACGTCACCGCCTCCTCCTTGTTGTCACTGCTGGTTGCCCGGGAGTGTGTGCTTGCTCTTGCTCTATCCGTTGCCCTATCCAATCGTCCCACTGTTCTACCTGATCGATCCCTCTCCCCCCCCATCCGAATGATCTCTCCCGTCTCCCCGTCTCCCCCCTCTTTTTCAAGGAGCGTTGTATTCATCCACAAAGTGGCTGCATGGGAGCATGTGATTGCCCCTGGGATGGGGCGGAACTGCTCTCCCTCCCCTCCCCTTCTTACGGGAGATGCTGTGCTCTGTCAAGCCCCACGGGGCTTGCCATTCACTGGTGGGGGGGTGAAGCATGGCCCGCAGCCGCCGGACGCCACCACAGCTGCCCAGCTGATCGTCGGCACCGCCCCAGCCTGTATGGGCCTACGTGTTCTATCCCAGCCTATTGCCGTCCTTGTTAGAAGCACAAGGACCAAACCCCTGCTGATACAATAGGCTGGAGACTTTAAAACAAAACAAAATCCCTTTTATTTGGGTGACAAACCTGTCAATAAGTCCAAAACAAAAACAGCAAAACTCAAGTCCAAAGGAAGGAAATAGTCCACAGGAACACGTTGCAAACAAGACGAACAGACCAGGATTCCAAGAAGCACTTTGCAAATGGTTGCCTTCAGCAACCAGCAATGCCCACACCTCCCCTTTTTATACAGCAGTCCCAGGGCGTTGCCTCTCATTGCCTTCTCCTTTTACTTTGGAGTAGTCGCATAGACTGTTGTTGTTTTTCTCTCGCTACTTGACAACGTCTGCGAGCATCAATTAGCACATCCAGGTGTGAGCCTTCCGAATCTGACTCATGCTCCTCACACAGCTGAGCTTCATCAGAAACATGACTGGAGGGGCCAGGCTCTTCATCAAGCCGTGAGTTCTCATCAGAGCCTCCCTCTGACCCTGACGGCCCCTCAACAGCCTCCTCCACCTCCTCCTCAGATTCCTCAGACTCAGCTGTTGGGAACACAGGCAGGAACGGAATCACAACACTATCCCGCACCGCAGGGCCCTTCCCCCGGGTCTGCCGATCCAGATGCGGTCGGGATGGGAATTGGTCATGAAAGGCGGTCACCAAAGCAGGGGCATGAACGGTGGTCGCATCCTCCCAGGTTAACTCCTCTGGTCCGTAACCTTTCCATTCAATCAGATACTGGAAGCGACCTTTCACCCAACGGGAGTCCCGAATGCTGGCAACCTCGTACTCGGGAGCACTGTCTCCATCACGTTGTTCTGGTGGGGGAGGTTCGGCTCGGTGGAGTGGACACGCCGGTTGCTCAGGGACCAACAGAGAGCGGTGAAAGACCGGATGTACCCACATGGAACGTGGCAGAGTTAAGCGATAGGCGACCGGATTGATGACAGCCTCGATGGGGAATGGTCCTACATATCGGTGGTCTAATTTCTTGACTGGCCGGGTTGACGGTAGGTTCCTGGTGGACAGCCATACCCGGTCTCCCACCAATAGTAGAGGCGTATCCCGTCTCGACCGATCAGCAAACCTTTTGTAGTCAGCCTTGGCCTTCTCCAACTGTTGCTGCACCAATCGATGGATCATCTGTAACTCTGCCATGTAGTTGTTCGCTGGTGGTCCCGGTGCATCTAATGGGGAAAGAGGGAATAACCGAGGGTGATAGCCCACATTGGCTAAGAATGGTGTCATCTGTGTGGAGGTGTGCTGGGAGTTACTGAACTCAGCCACCGCCAGATAGTCCACCCAATTGTTCTGCTGCTGATTGACATAGCAGCGCAGATATTGTTCCAGGATTCCAATGACCTTCTCGGTCCCTCCGTCAGTTTGGGGATGATGTGCGGATGAGAGGCAGATCTTGACGTCTAATGCCTGCATCAACCCCTGCCAGAAACGGGCTGTGAACTGGGCCCCCCTATCGGACACGACCCTATCAGGAAGACCATGTAGCCGGAACACCTGCTGGACGAACATGCGACTGGTGGCGCGGGCAGGCGGCAAGCCACAACATGGAATGAAATGCGCCATCTTGGTCAGCATGTCCACCACCACAAACACCGTCGTGAATCCAGAAGACGGGGGTAAGTCCGTCAGAAAGTCCATGGACACAGCCCCCCAGGGTCGTTTGGGTGTCGGCAAGGGCTGCAGTAGGCCGGGCGGGGCCCCTGTCGCTGACTTGGCCTGCCTACACGAAATACAAGAGGAGACATAGGTCTGAACGTCATGTCAGATTTGGGGCCACCAGAAGGTCCGGGAGACCAAGTTCAGGGTCTTGAACAGGCCAAAATGCCCCACCGCCGGATTGTCATGACACTGGCTGAGGATGAGTCCCCTGAGCAGGCCCCCAGGAACATAGAGCCGATCACGATAGTGGAGGAGTCCATCCGTGACTGTCCATGGGGAATTGGGCCCCACCTCCTCCTTTCGCTGAGCCACCTATCCATCCTGCTGCTGGGCCTCCCGAATCTGAGCCCGTACATCTATCGGCTCCCGCACCACAGCAAAAGACTCGATAGGGAGCACTGTCCTGGGCAGAAGCTTGTCTTCTGCTCGGGAATATTCGGGCTTCCTGGACAGAGCATCCGCTCTTTGATTGTGACCGCTGGGTATGTACGTCACCCGGAAATTGAACCTCGCAAAGAAGAGAGACCACCGGATCTGGCGTTGGTTCAATTTCCAAGCGGTCTGCAGGCTTTCTAAATTCTTATGGTCTGTCCGGACCTCGATTTGATGATGCGCCCCTTCCAGATGATGCCTCCAGGCCTCGAATGCCACTTTAATGGCCAATAGCTCCTTCTCCCAGATGGTATAGTTGCGCTCCGCCGGATTCAATTTCCGTGAATAGTACGCGCAAGGGAAGAGGGCACTGCCGGGCGTCGTCGCCTGGAGTAACACCGCCCCAATGGCAATGTCGCAGGCATCTGCCTCCATGACAAATGGCCGTTGTGGGTCAGGATGCTCCAGGATGGGGTCCTTCATGAAGGCTTCCTTCAAAGCCTGGAAAGCCCGTTGTTCTGGAGCGTCCCACTGGAACCGAGTCATTTTCTGCAGGAGCCGAGTAAGGGGGGCTGTTATGGTAGCAAACTCGGGGATGAAAGTCCGGTAATAGTTGGCGAACCCAAGAAGTCGCTGGACATCCTTCACACCACGTGGGGGTTGCCAACTCTGCAAAGACTCAACTTTACTCAGCTCCACGGCGATGCCCTCAGGAGAAATACAGTGACCAAAGAACTCTATAGTCGTCTTGTAGAACTGACACTTCTCTAATTTAGCATACAGCCGATGTTCTCGGAGCCGCTGCAGGACCTGACGAAGATGCTGATGATGCACCTCTCGCGATGGGGAATAGATCAGGATGTCGTCCAGGTATATCACAACGAACTGATCTAACAAGTCCCGGAAAATATCGTTCATAAAGTGCTGGAACACGGCAGGGGCGTTAGGCCAAATGGCATCACCGTGTACTCGAAGTGCCCGTACCGAGTACCAAACGCCGTCTTCCACTCATCAC
>NW_015387466.1:430879-447748 GCF_001527695.2 Protobothrops mucrosquamatus | reverse complement strand
GAGGGTAAGGAGACCCCCATGGGCCCCTCTACCTGACCGGCACAGATGTGGCGGGTGTGGTCCACACACTGCAAGCTTGGAAAGGTGACCAAGTTCTGTGACCAATAAATCTGTGGGTCATGCGCTCGAAGCCACGCCATTCCCAAGACCACAGGGAAATGCAGGTCTGAGGTGATATAAAACTGGATGGCCTCCTCATAGGTACTGATGGCCATACATAGTGGTTGCGTGGCAGCCTTAATTGGCCCAGACCGAAGCACTCAACCATCAATGGTCTCCACTAACATCGGTGGGTCCACGGGCATTGGGGAATTGCCCATTGAGCCACGAATGCTGCGTCTATAAAGTTCGTAGTGGCCCCAGAGTCAATCAACGTATGGACAGGAATCCCCTGGGGCAACTTAGGAAGAATCAGGCACGCCTCCAAGATCAAATGTTTTGGGGGTCTGTGGGCAGCATCAGAAGGGTGTGGCTCAGAGGTGCAGGACGCCCGACCCAAAAGGCCTTTCTGGTCGGGCGTGGGCCGTTTCCCGATAGGGGAGCCGATGGCAGTCTCGGGACAAGCTCCATCACAGACGCCCCTCATCACTTCTTGGGGCAGAAAGCGGCCAAATGCCCAGGGTCCCCACAGTAAAAACACAACCCCCCTGAACGTCACCTGTTCATCTCTGCCATCGATAGACGAGGTCTGGCAGCACCTAACTCCATTGGCTCCTCCCTCTGGACCAGGGTCGCACTCACAATGGGGGCCGTACGGGTCTCTGGGATGGCACGGCGACTCTTTCGCTGCTGCAGCCGGGCGTCGATCTGCAGACAGAGATGAATGAGCCCAGTAAGGTCTGGGGGAATATCAACACGGGCCAGCTCATCCAGCATCTCCTCCAACAACCCATCCTGGAAAGCGTCCACGAGCGCAGCCTCATTCCAGGCTGAATCCTGGCTAAGCAGCTGAAATTCACTGATATAGCCCTGCAGGGGGCATCGGCCTTGCCTCAGAGCCTTCAAATGCCGGGTAGCTGTCTGGGTCTTGATGGGGTCTTCATACATTAACCGCATGTACTCACAAAACCCCACAAAGTTGTCCATCAATGGACTAGGTTGGGCTAGCAAGGGTGTGCCCCAATGAGCTGCAGGACCAGAGAGCATACTTATCACAAACCCCACTTTATCCTGGTCAGTGGGGAAATCATATGCTTTCACACTGATATACAAGCGGCATTGTCCCATGAAAACAGGAAACATGTCCGGGTTGCCATCAAATTTGTCCGGCCTCCCCACTTGGCATTTTCTCCTGGGTGGTGGTGGAGCAGCAGGAATGTGGGCTGAGCAACTTGAGCAGATAACAAAGCCAGCTGCTGAGCAAGCTGGGTGTTCTCAGCACGTAGCTGCTCCATGATAGTAGGGGGTGAGGCTGAAGGCAAACTGTTATATCCCAGCCTATTGCTGTCCTTGTTAGAGGCACAAGGACCAAACCCCTGCTGATACAATAGGCTGGAGACTTTAAAACAAAACAAAATCCCTTTTATTTGGGTGACAAACCTGTCAATAAGTCCAAAACAAAAACAGCAAAACTCAAGTCCAAAGGAAGGAAATAGTCCACAGGAACACGTTGCAAACAAGATGAACAGACCAGGATTCCAAGAAGCACTTTGCAAACGGTTGCCTTCAGCAACCAGCAACGCCCACACCTCCCCTTTTTATACAGCAGTCCCACGGCATTGCCTCTCATTGCCTTCTCCTTTTACTTTGGAGTAGTCGCATAGACTGTTGTTGTTTTTCTCTCGCTACTTGACAACATCTGCGAGCATCAATTAGCACATCCAGGTGTGAGCCTTCCAAATCTGACTCATGCTCCTCACACAGCTGAGCTTCATCAGAAACACGACTGGAGGGGCCAGGCTCTTCATCAAGCCGTGAGTTCTGTAATTCATCAGAGCCTCCCTCTGACCCTGACGGCCCCTCAACAGCCTCCTCCACCTCCTCCTCAGATTCCTCAGACTCAGCTGTTGGGAACACAGGCTGACACGGAATCACAACACTATGGGGTGTCAGGTACGGCCCTCCCCTCCTTGCCCTTCGCCGCCGCTTACCGTGCTCGGGCCGGAGGGGCCTTGCCGGTGGTTGGGGGGCCCGCGGGCCTTCCTCCCCTTGGCGCGGGCAAGCGCAGGGGGGGCGGGCGCTGCTGAGCCCTGCCGATGGCCGGGAGACCAGACACTCGCAACTGGAGCTGCAGGACCGCAGGGAGAGCAGCCATCTGCCGGCCTGAAGCTGGAAACGCTGGCGCCGGCTGCCGGAAGCCGCGGGGAGTCTTGGGAGGCTGCGGGTGCCAGAGGAGCAGCTGGACGGCAAAACAAGCAGCTGCTTGCCGGTGAGAACCGCGAGAGGCCTCTAGCGGCCAGAAGAAGGTCGTCAAGGCCCGTCCAGGACTGCAGTGGCCCAGGAGCTCTCGAAGGAAGGGGCAGCGAGGTGCTAACGAACAAGCGGAGTGTGAGCGGCTGAACCCTTCTGGTCGTCCCGCACCGACTGAGGTCCCTCCCCGCATAGGCCTGATGTCCCTGTAAATATTTGTAACCCGCCTACCACCGAACGACGACCCCCACCCCACTACCCCGCACCGTGTCGATATATGTCGTGACCCTCGTTTGGTGAGGGTCACGACTGAAAAACAACCGACCCCTAATTTGTTGGAACGAACGACCTCATACCTGCGTTCCTGCTCTTTCTTTCCTCTGGACGTCGTCGGACGAGCATGACAGTAAGTCAGCACTCCCTATTTCTACTGCTCCTTAGCCTTCACCCTTGTTTCGAGGGGATGGTGGAGGGCAAACAAGAAGCTCCTCAGGGGATGGAGGAGGACACTCCGGCCAGAGCCACGGGCCCTGCGCCTGCCACGGAGGCCCAAGAGGCGCAGCTGGCGGTCAGGCCAAAGGTGACACGGACCACGGGACCTTTGGGTGAGGCCCAGGAGGCCACAGCTTCAGGAGGCACGGGGGAGTGGTGGCAGAGTCCCGCATTGGCTAATGTGGAGACTGGACAAGTGCGCACCCCACGTGCCAGGTCTTCCCTCATGGAATGGAGGGAGAGGCGTGTCACAGAAGATGACGAGGGGGAGTGGAGCTATTCAACTGCCCCTGGGCAGTACACAATGGACGTGCTCCGGGACCGGTTTGGCGAGGCCGGGTATCAGGGACCGTCTTCGTGGCAACGGGTGGACGGGTCGTCAGGCTGTTCTGAATCAACCCGTTTCTGGCTAAGCAGCCCAAGACTCTGACTGCCGCCAGCGGTGAGCGGTCCAGCGGCTGGAGGCCCCATGCCCGGGGTGCCAACTCTGCAGCCCCAGCCAGCGTGGCCAGGTGGGTCAGGGGGTGACGCTTGGGGAGCGCCTCCAAGAAGGACACCAGGCCCACAGGGGCCCGGCCTTGGAACTCAAAGCTTGTCTACCCCTGCTGCTGCGGCTCAGGGCATGGTCCAACCTGCGGCCCCATGGGGACCGGGAACCGCCTGGGGTCCACTGCCCATCCCCATTGCATTCGATGGCAACCCTGATCAATTGGCTATGTTCATGAGCCATGCGATCAGCCATTTGGACCGATATGCCCACCTGTATCCATCTCAGTGGGCGATGGTGGTGGCGGTCACAGCGGGGTTGCAAGGGGAAGCAGCAGCTTGGGCTGCCAACCTTTACAGTGACCATGCGCTGGAGCTGGGCAATGCGGGCTTGTTCCTCGAAGCCCTGCATGCCCGGTTTGAGGACATGGCACGTCTCCAGCGGGCAGAAGCGGAGGTCCTGTTGCTGAAGCAGTGGGGCCGAGCCGCGGCGGACTACGTCCAAGACTTCCGGAGGCTGGCAAGTCGGCCGTGCTTGTCGTGGCCGGAAAGGTTGTTGGTCTACCACTTCCGGGCGGGTCTGGACCAAGAGCTACACCAGGCCTGTGTTTACAGAGGCATGCCAAACCGGCTCCGAGACTGGTTCAGAGTGGCCGTGGAACTGGACACAGGGCTAAGGGAATTCCATAAAGGGGGAGGGGATACCGGCTGACCTCAATGGCCAATGGCAAGGCCAAGAGAGGGGGGACAACAGGCCGGCCCATCAAGGCCTCCTGGCCCTTCTGGTGGGGCCTCCTTTTGCTGTTTCCGGTGCAACCAGCCGGGCCATCGGGCAGCTGAATGTACAGCTCCCACTCCACGGGGTCCCGTGGTAGCCGGATGGGGTACACCAACTCCAAAGAAGGGACCTGAGAAGTCGAGAGCGGCAAAGCAGTCGTTGATTTCGGCAGTTCAATGGATGGCCCCGGTGGAGGAGGACGCCACGGTGGTGGCGAGGTATCAGGTAGCCACTGCTGACAGTGAGGACAGTGAGGACGACGCAGCAGACGACCCAATGGTGAGTGAGCCAGTAAGCCCCTTCATCCTGCCTATAGCTTTAACCAGTCCACAGACCGGGGTGTGGAGGGAATATCGGGCCCTTATAGACACCGGGTGTACATGATGCTTAATTAGTAGGGCAGTAGCAGTAGACAGTGGCATCAGACTGCAACGGCTAGCCCACCCTGTCCGTTTTGAGCAGGTGGACGGGTCTCTGTTAGGGGGGCCCCCAGCTACTCATGTCATGGAACCAGTCCGCTTGGAACTGGGTGGGTATTGGGAGGTCCTTTGCTTTATTGTTGCTCCAGCCATGACAGAGGCAGTGATCCTGGGCCTGGCTTGGTTGGATAATTGGGGTCCGACCATATGGTGGGAGGGTGGTTACCAGAAGCTGTGCCTTGGTGTTGGGCCCCAGCCACCTGGGTTGAGCCCCAAGGAGCAGGTCCCGGGGTGTGCGGCCACAGTCCAGCAACAAGGGGGGAGGAGGACCCTTTCCCGGCCGTGTATAGTGATCTGGCTGACGTGTTTAGCGAGAGGGAGTGTAACCAGTTACCACCCCATCGTTCGACGGATTGTGCGATCAAACTCGTACCGGGGGCCAAACTACCGAAGCCCCGGATGTATGCCATGGCGCCCAAGGAGATCGAAGAACTACGGCGGTATATCAATCAAAACTTGGCAAGGGGGTTTATCCAACCAGCCCGTTCCCAGACCGCTGCCCCGGTCCTGTTCAAGGAGAAAAAGGACAGGTCGCTCCGCTTGTGTGTGGACTTCCGGGGTCTCAACGTGGTTTGTGTCAAGCACCTGTACCCCCTCCCACTGATGAAGGATCTACTGGCCGAGTTGGGCAAGGGGCGGGTCTTTACCAAACTAGACATTCGGGAGGCGTACTATAGGGTACGAATACGGCAGGGAGATAAGTGGAAGACGGCGTTTAACTGTCCGCTCGGCAGTTTTCAGTTCCGAGTGATGCCGTTTGGCCTGCAGGAGGCCCCCGCGGTTTTCATGAAACTGATTAACCAGGTGTTGCATGAGCACCTCTACCACGAGGTACTAGTCTATCTCGACGACATTCTAATCTACACCGCTACCCTGAAGGAGCATGTCCACTTAGTACAGCAGGTTTTACGAAAACTCCTCAATGCCAACCTATATGTGAAACTATCAAAATGTGAGTTTCACCGGGCCCGACTGGACTATCTGGGGTACTGGATTTCAGGGGATGGTGTGGAGATGGATCCATATAAAGTACAGGCAGTGTTGGAGTGGCAAGCCCCCAGGACGCGACGTCAGTTGCAAAGCTTCCTGGGGTTTGCCAATTTCTACCGGCAGTTTATTCCATCCTTTGCTGCCGTTGCCCATCCCTTGACGGAGCTGTTGCGGACGAAGCATCTGACCAGCAAGCCAAATCCGGGTCAGCTGTTGGGTTGGACTCTAACGTGCCAAAGAGCATTCGACGACCTAAAGGGCCTGTTTGCCAAAGAACCAGTGTTGCTACATCCAAAGCCCGAAGCCCCCTTTGTGGTACAGGCCGACGCCAGTGACGTGGCCATCGGAGTGGTGCTCCTCCAACGGAACAGTCAGGGGGTGTTGCAGCCCTGTGCCTACACGTCCCACAAATTCACTATTACTGAAAAGGCGTGGGCTATTTGGGAAAAGGAGGCGTTCGCCGTTCGGTGGGCACTGGCAACGTGGAGACATCTATTGGAGGGGGCGATGTTACCGTTCGAGGTATGGACTGACCATAAGAACCTCGAGGCATTACAAACACCCCGATGCCTGTTGCCCAAGCACGTCAGGTGGGCTCAATACTTCGCTCGGTTCCGGTTCACTCTGAAATATGTGCCGGGCGGAAGAACTTTCTTGCAGACACATTGTCGCACATGCCGCAATACCACAGTAAGAGGGGGGAGGTGGTACAGGCAATCATGCCACCCTATAGCCAAGGGGTAGCATGAGTGGCCACATGTACGGTGGCGGGTGGCACACTGCCGGAATTATGGGCAGCCGTACTAGACGATGCGTGGCTATGAGACCATCCAGGCCTGTTAACACAGAGAGAGGGGGCAGCCTGGAGGGGCGACAAATTGTATGTTCCCGAAGTCCTATGGAACACTGTCCTCCAACGGTGTCATGACACCAAGCAGGCCGGACACTTCGGGTTCTTAAAGACATTGCATCTGGTGCGGCGTCAATTCTGGTGGCCCAGGTTGAAACCGGATGTGGAGACATATGTGAAAGCCTGTCACGTCTGTGCCACTGCGAAGCCCCGCATGGGAAAGCCGATGGGCTTGTTGCAGAAAGTAGCCGATCCAACCCAACCGTGGGAGGAGATCGCCATGGACTTTGTTGTCAATTTGCCGAACAGCCATGGCCACACTGTGATCTGGATGGCCATCGACCTCTTCTCTAAACAAGCCCACTTCATTCCCTGCAAGGGGTTGCCCTTGGCACGATGGCTGGCTTGGCTTTTTGTTCAGCAAATCTACCGTCTACACGGAGCACCCCGGCGTATCATCTCGGATCGGGGGGTGCAGTTTACCGCACGCTTCTGGCGAGATTTCCTCCGACTACTGGGGACATCCCAGGGCCTCAGCTCTGCATATCACCCCAGCACCAACGGGGCGGCAGAATGCGCAAACGCCATGGTGGAATGCTACCTTCGGAGCTACATCACCTACCAGCAAACCGATTGGGTGGACCTCCTACCATTTGCTGAAGTGGCGTACAATAACACCGTGCACAGCAGCACAGGGTTTGCCCCATTCCGGGTGGTGCATGGGGTGGAGTTTGTTCCCATTCCTGAGTGGCCTCAGGGAGCGGCCATGCCACACACCCCGCATACATGGGTGACCCGGGTAGCGGAGCTATGGGGGAAAGTCAAGGACGCCCTAAGGCAGGCCGAAGCAGTGGTAAAGGCACAGGCCGATAAAAAGAGGACTGAGCACAGGCCCTTTCAGGTGGGTGACTGGGTATATCTGTCAACAAAATACCTCCGGCTGAGGGTACCCTGCAAGAAACTAGGTCCTAAATACATAGGACCATTCCAAATGGTCCAAGTGATCAACCCGGTGACTGTACGCCTGCGGTTGCCCCCGTTTCTGGGAAAGATACATCCTGTGTTCCACGGGAGCCTACTAAAACTAGTCACTGGGGCCCCGCCTGCGACAATCGCACCGGGACCAGTCACCGGTCACAGTACGAAGTACAGGAGGTGCTTGATTCCCGGACTCGCCACAGACGGGTGCAGTATCTCATCCGGTGGAAAGGGTATCCCCTCTCCGAGGCATCATGGGTTGGGGAGGACGTCCATGCTCCCCGGCTGGTGCGGGCCTTCCACCATAGATGTCCGGGAAAGCCGGGTACTGTAGCATATGGTAGTGTGTGTTCACCCACGTCCTTTTCTCTTCCAGGAGGAACCGTGTTAGAGGGGGCTGCATGTCAAGCCCCACGGGGCTTGCCATTCACTGGTGGGGGGGTGAAGCACGGCCCGCAGCCGCTGGATGCCGCCACAGCCACCCAGCTGATCGTCGGCACCGCCCCAGCCTATATGGCCCTACGGGGCGACAGGTACGGCCCTCCCCCTCCCCTCCTTGCCCTTTGCCGCCGCTTACCGTGCTCGGGCTGGAGGGGCCTTGCCGGTGGTTGGGGGGCCCGTGGGCCTTCCTCCCCTTGGCGCGGGCAAGCGCAGGGGGGGCGGGCGCTGCTGAGCCCTGCTGATGGCCGGGAGACCAGACGCTCGCAACTGGAGCTGCAGGACCGCAGGGAGAGCAGCCATCTGCCGGCCTGAAGCCGGAAATGCTGGCGCCGGCTGCCAGAAGCCGCGGGGAATCTTGGGAGGCCGCGGGTGCCGGAGGAGCAGCCGGATGGCAAAACAAGCAGCTGCTTGCCAGTGAGAACCGCGAGAGGCCTCCAGCGGCCAGAGGAAGGTCGTCAAGGCCCGGCCAGGACTGCAGTGGCCCAGGAGCTCTCGAAGGAAGGGGCAGCGAGGTGCTAACGAACAAGTGGAGTGTGAGCGGCCGAACCCTTCTGGTCGTCCCGCACCGACTGAGGTCCCTCCCCGCATAGGCCTGATGTCCCTGTAAATATTTGTAACCCGCCTACCACCGAACGACGACCCCCACCCCACTACCCCGCACCGTGTCGATATATGTCGTGACCCTCGTTTGGTGAGGGTCACGACTGAAAAACAACCGACCCCTAATTTGTTGGAACGAACGACCTCGTACCTGCGTTCCTGCTCTTTCTTTCCTCTGGACGTCGTCGGACGAGCGTGACATGCTCATTCGCAGGGCGGTTGCCCGGGAGCGTGTGATTGCCCCTGAGATGGAATGGAGCTGCTCACTTCTCCCTCGTGCTTCCTGGTGCATCGGGGGTTTGGGGGATTCCGGGGGGGTGTGCCGGCAGCCCTGGGTTGCCTATCGATGCTGTTGTTTCCATCCGTTGGACTGCCATCCGGGAGCGTGTAACCGCCCCCGGGGCAAATTTCGGGGTGTGCGTTGGCGAGTCTGGCTCACCGGGTGACATTGTCACATTCGTCCATTGGATTGTCGTCCGAGGGTGCGTAGTTGCCCCCGGGGCAGGACAGTGCCAGCCCCTTTTTCCTCGTGTCAAAGTCTCAGACTTTTCCTGGTGTTCATGTTTTTTATCTCTCGTCATGAGTATACCCAGGAATCATTCTTTTATTTTTAGTACTGTTTTTATATATCTCAACTGGTTACAGATCTCCGCATATTTTATACATTCCTATCACTGACCACTTGTCCATCCTTCCTAGGCCCAGGTCAGTCACATGCTAACAGTCCATTTATGATCTGTCATCACACCTAAATATTGGATGCTAAGCATCCAAACTTGCTAAGCACTCAGCCCTTTCATTTCTCACTTCTTTGGTATTTCCTTTTCAGTTCTCTTGTTTATCTGTACAATGCAGCACCTGGTACATATTCAAGCCAGAAGTTGTGTATGTCATTGCTTAGCATAGTTCATGTATCATGTAAATATGGTTGTGCTTTGGATATGTAGTAGTGTGGCTATACTTTAAAATACTAACTCTAGGTACTTTGAACAAAAAATAAACCTTATCATTCATAAGCTATATGCTAGTCTACATTATGGAAAATAACAATTTATTATATTATATCTCACATTACCATATACACAACAAGATGAAATATTCATCCAGTGATAGTATTGACATAACATACTGATAATAACTTATGGATAAGCAAACCAGTTTAGTTTCATATGCTTTTCTGACTTAATGCTTATCTCTCTAGAAATAACTTTTGATTCTCCTCACTGAAACTACTAACAAAATATGTCTAGTAGAAAATGAATGTTTTAATGTTTTATTAGTAATGCTAATATTAATATTATATTAATATAGTACTGTATAATATAATTATAATTATATTAATATTTAATATTGTATTAGTAATGTGGCATTCTGCATTTGACTTAATGAGCTCCTACATCAGGCTAAATATTGGTTTATTTATTCATGATTTCTTGAAAACTAATTGACAATATTCTTGCTAAGCCAACAATAATAAACCAATTATGATTTAATATGCTAAATTCTGTTTACTTTCATTGAAAATAAAATTTTGTGAGATGAGACTTCAGAAAATTGTGTTGCAAACCCTTATATGTATTATATATGTACCATATAAACATATTACTAAGTCCTATTCTGTTGAATCAAAAAATTATAGATTGACTCATTGTTGCATTTTTGTGTAGCCATAAACTTTCAACAGCTGAAGACTGTATCTTTCATTTTTTAAAAACCTTAAACACTATGGGTAAGTGTTTAAGGCAATGATCTCATGAGAATGTAAGAGTTTTTTAGGGGCACTCTGAAGTATTTTAAATTATTTTTGGTACATTAATTCAACTATTTGTTTTGTTTCTTGGTAAAAATGAGAGAGAGAAATTACACACCGATTGTCCAAATTGCTGCTCAATTTTATTACAGAAGTTATGGTATCCTAGTTTCCATACTTTATATGTAATCTGAATTTGGGGTTTGGTTATCCCTACAATGGGCAGCATTTTGGTAAGAACAGTTTGTCCATTACAAACTGTCTAGTCAGGTAGTAAACTTCCTTTTGCTGGATATGTTGAAGCAGAAGCTGAGTGGAATTTTTTGGGGGGAAATAAATTGAGCAAGAGTTTGGATTGATATCCTAAATTGTCCTCTCTAATTCTAAACCACAGTGCAGTATTTACAATTACAGGTAGTCTTCACTTAGTGATTTGCTTCATTTAATATTTGAAGTTATAGTGATGCTCAAAAGGCAATTTAGGGACCAACCCTTGCATTTACTGCTTTTGCAGTATTTCTCTCCCCTTGTTTTACTTGCTTATTTACCCCATACTAACATCTCAAATAGAAAGAACCCTAGTTCAATTGAAGGAAGTAGCAAGCAAAGGAAAACTGAAGTAAAATTGTAAGTACAGTCATGGTCATGTACTTTTTATGTAGCAACTTATGCCTAATCACTGAATTCCTGGATCCAATTGTGATTGCTAAACAAAGATTACCAGTAATACAGTTTTCTACCCTTTTGTTAATTTTTCTTTTCTTTACAAAAATTTTGTAATAAGTATTTAAATAAATGTTTCACAAAAGGGTAGCCAAATAATCTGCACACACTTCAGAAGTGCAACACCAGAGCTATTCATTTATTAAGTGAACACTTAACACAAATATCTTTTCAAATCTAGTGATAATTTACATACACCCAAATATTTCTGCTTTCATTTTTTTATCCAAATCAAGCATAAGTTGACCTCTTTTATTTTTTCTGAAGTACACACAAAAATGCAAGTGAGAGGGGGATCCACTAATAATGGTAAAGATGCAATTCCAAAACACTCTTGGACATCATATTATATATTTTTCCAGTGATTGAATTAGGTATTCTTACATCTTGTTACAAGTGTTAATATAGGAGGAAAAAAAAGCTTTGTAAGAAATTCATATGTTCTCTATATGCATTGTAAGCTAAAACATTCCAAATTTTGACATAAAAAGTATTACAGAACTATTGTTATTACTTAAGAAGCTTTGGCACAGTTAGTGTTGGAACTATGATTTCTTTAAAAAGTGGCACATAATTTGGATTTGGTTGGCTTGGGCCTTTGTCCAAAGTTTCAATGATGGTCTGCTTCATCTCTCTGCTGGCATCTCCTCTCATTGTCAATAAAGCCGCAATATGGTCATCTCTGCCAATCAGAATAAAGTAGCATTAATTAAATTCCTACTTATGGAAAACAGCAGTTGGCATCTTTTCACACCACACATGCTACAATAAATAATTCTTTGTCAGCTTATAAAAGTAAGTAAGTAAGTAAAAATTTTCAATCACTTGTAATTAAGAAAGCCTTCTATGAGGCAGATGCAATGATTAGACTTCTATTAATTACCCACCAGTTAATCTGCTCATTTCTATACTTATCTTGTACTTCAGACCTAGTGGGATAAGGAAGAATTTCAATTACAGCCACTTAATATTTATTAAATCTTTACAGTTACTCCTCAGTCTATGACCATTTATTCAATGACAACTCAAAGTTATGACAAAGGTGAACAAACAATGGCTACAACTGGTCTTCAGAGTTTTGGATATCAAAGCACTCCTGCTGTCAGTTGCAAGGTGGGCATTTGACAAGCGGTTTGTACTTCAACCCCATGACTCCTGTAAAGGAGTTGGACAATCATGTCATTCCCATTTGTAGCTTCTCTGCCAGCTTCCCCAGAAAGTCAATGGGGAAGCAGGAAGGGACAGTTTGGTCTAGTCAATGGGAAAGCAGGAAGAGACAGGAGATCTTAGTTATGAAAGCCAGCTGGAAAACTTTGAGCCAGTCACTCTCTCTCAGTCCATCCCATCTTGTTGTTGGGAAAATAGGAGGAGGAAGATGTGTTGGATTGTTTTAATCAGCTTGAGTTATTTGTAAAAATAATAAAGGCAGGACACACATTAAATAAATAAATAAAATAAACTTCACAAGTTATTGGAATGTCTCCTCCACCTGCATCCTCTTCCCCAGCCCCTCTGTGTTTGGCTGCACTAGCCACTTGCACCCCCTTATACACCTTTCCTGACCTATGCTTCTCATGCATCCTCTGGCAATTTTCCCACCCTTGCCAGACTTTTTCCAATTCACATCTCTTGCATACCCTTGGATCTCCCTCTGAGCTATGCCCGGCTGCTCATGCACTCTTTCACATCCTCACACCCCTTCCAAATCCATATCATATCTCTTGCTTCTTCCCCCATCCAGCAGCAGTCACTTACTTGCCTGCCAGTCTGGGACTTGCAACTTTCTACTGGCTTCCCCACTGAAGAAAGTTGCCCCAAATAATGATCATGAGATTCAGCAACCAGGATGCAAGGATAGCAACTGGTAAGCAATAGGGTTGCACTTTATGATTGCATCCCTTTCCAAAAGAAATTCTGGTCTTAATTGCCATTATAAGTTGAGGCTTATCTGTATTCATGCAATGATTTGTCTTGTGTATAATTTTAACAAAAGATCCAAACAATGGCTCTACTTCTGTAATCCTCCCATGTCTACTACTCCAAAATTTATTTAAATAGCCTTCTTTAAATTTGTCATGCAATGAAAAATTTAAATACCATCTGATTTTGCCCTCTAATCAACCTCCTTTGGCCCAATCTTTCCTGACCCAATTAGCTTTACTTTTATGTGCCCATTTTCAGCAATGGAAGATTAAATGGCAGTGAAGCACATTCCACACAGAAGAATCAATATTGTTTATAATCAACCATTCAGCTACTCAGCATACGTCTTTCTAAATTTAAATACTAAAAGACTATATGTGCATTCTATACTTACTTTATAAAAAATAACAAAATCAGTTTTTTGAATTAAACTAAAAATATTTTTAAAACAAATATTATTTAGTTGTAGTTACATATTATGCTATCCAGAAATTGAATTAATGAAGAACTCTGTATATTCGGTCCCAACCTCTTTTAGTTAAAAACTTTTATGCAGAAGGGGAAAAAAAATCAAAGCTAAAGATTTTGTTCAAGTTTTTATAAAGTGTTCTTATGACTGTGAAATAATACAGAAATTTCAATTCTAGAAATGTACAATGTTACCTGATATCAGGATGTTTACTAACTAAAGTTGAGATTTCTAAATAAAGCAGTGAAGGATCAGTTAGCTTGAAAACCTCTGCAATAGCTTCAATGACATCACAAAGCCCCTCTGTGTCTTCTCCAGATCCCTATTAATCAAACAAATTATTGTTTTCAGTTGTTTCATCAAGACTGCAAAGACTTTATTCCAGCACACAAAATGTACTTGATTACTGTATGGCTATCTTCATAACAATGGATGATGGTAAATATTTCTAAGAAAATATTATGTTTATACTAAATAAGCAATCAAATATCAGTATTAAATCCTGGTTATTTTTCACCATAAAATGAATGAATGAATGAATGAATGAAGGCAGGCAGGCAGGCAGGCAGGCAGGCAGGCAGGCAGGCAGGCAGGCAGGCAGGCAGGCAGGCAGGCAGGCAGGCAGGCAGGCAGGCAGGAAGGAAGGAAGGAAGGAAGGAATCCAGTGAGAGAATAACTCCTTTTCATTTATTTCAATTCATATTATGCACTTTTATTACGAGATATAAGATATATTCCTCTTTTAAGCTAAACACAGCTTTTAAGCTAAAAAGCTTAAAATTACCCAATATAACAAAATATTTTGTGATCCATTATTTGACAAAGTTACATTCCAGATTTTAGAAAATGTATTTAATATATGGTTATGTATTATTTTAACCTATTTATAACAAGGTGTTTAACTAGAGAAACAAATGATTAAATACCATTTATATAAAGAACATTGTGAAATATTGAATACTAAGGCTTAACATGCTTTGAAAATGTTTTCAAAAAAAATCTTATTTGTAAGGCAGTTGCAATGTTTTTTTAGATTCATGTACAAGACTGAAAAAACATATATACTTCAAAAAATAACACGTGCTTTAGTTACATAAAATCCAAAGCACTTTTTTCAAATCACATTTGAATTGTGCATAGCCCTATTTTTTTTAATTACATGAAATTGAATTACATAGAAATTGATACATTTCAATTTGTAGTGCATGAATTATCCAGTACTTTTTTTAAAAAAGAGATATAGATAATCTCACTTAACAACCGTTCAGCAATTGTTTGATATTACAATGGTAGTGAATGAAGGGATTTATGACCTGTACCTGATGTAAGGGCCATTTCAACCTCCCCCTAAGATCACATGATGAAAATTGGGCACTGCAACTGTCCAAACCCACCTCTCTCTCCCCCATGTCACTTACCTACTAGGCTCACCAGCAGGTGTAAAGTTGCCATGACACTGGAAGCCCTGATCCCCACCCCATAAGAGGCCTTGGGCAGTTACCGCATGCATAAATTGCTCCACTAATCTTTGCATTTTTCTGTAGCTGTTGACAAATGCACCCAATCAGGCAATGCAAGGCACAGCCTTACAGAGGATGGCTTGCTCCATTCTGCAAGGAGGCATCTAGGAAGCTGAGAAAGTTAATGAAGGCAATTCTTTACTTCCAAGAGGCTCTTTCTAGCCATCTGAATATTGCAAGAGCTGCTGACATTCTTGTAATTGTTTGGAAGGCTCCTTCTCCAAATCTCTTGATTTAGAAAAAGTGCAATCATTTAGAAGGCACCTTTTCCAAATCATGAGATTTGGAGAAGAATTCTTCCAAACAATTACAAGAATGTCAGCAGCTCTTGCAATAGTTCAGAAGGCTAGAAAGAGCCTCTTGTAGCCTCCCAAAGAATTCCGTTTGCTAGCTTTCTACATTTTTGTAGACTAGAAAGAATTAGATTAAAGAACTAGTAAAGGCGATTGTTTATGGAGATGCAAAAAAGCTCTTTCTAGCCTTCTAAATGATCACAAAAGTTGCCCCCATCCTTCCTTTTTGGAAGGAACACAAGGTGCAGCCTTCATATAAAGGCCACATTTCTCTATTCTCTAAGCTAGAACCATTCTAATGATCATTTGGAAAGCTCCTTTTCCAAATCATGCAATGGTTTGAAAGGAGCCTTCCAAACAATCACAAAAATGATGCAAGGTAGACTATGTAGGAAGGTCGTGCCTTGCATCAGATGAGTGCATCTGTCAGTATGGCAGAAAATATAAAAGTAAGTGAAGCAATATATGTGCACTGTTGGATCTGTAACCAGCTGACTTTCCGGGAATGGTGAGTGGGAAGAATGTCATGGCCTTCTGGCCTGTGATTGGCTTTCATCCACCAGCGGGCCCTGTGGTCCGCACCAGACTCCCAAAACCTTATGCTCCCCTTAACAAGCTGCACAATTGCTTAGCACAACAACTGGGAAAGCTGGGTTTGCAGTTGTTAAACAAAGTGGTCTTGTAATGTCTCACTTAATGATGACTTTGCTCAGCAACTGAAGATTCCAGGCTCAATTTTGGATGTAATCAAGCATTACCTATAATAAATTTATCTATAGAAATCACAATATTTGTCAACCAATAAAAAATAAAATATTGACATATATGTATAATTACATTAGTGCTGGAGAATATTTTAAAATGCCAATTATATACATTTTCTTTTTTAGCATTCTACTGATGATACTTACTGCTGCAAGTTTTTTAAATAGAAACCTGAACTGTTTGGCTTCCCTGTTCATCCTTTCAGCACCCTCTTTTCTTTCTTCTGCATTTTTAAAAGTAATACGTTTTAACATAATAGCCTTGATATATTCCATAACAACTCTACGATGGCACTCAACAGTCATTTTCTGAAAAAAAAAATTCAAAAGACATCTAGTTATTTAGACAGATTGTATTAAATAACAGAAGTAACAGAAATAAACAAAAATACCAAAACACCCACACTAGGCACTTTTGGGAGGAAAAATAAACATTAATTTAATGACATAAATGAGAGAGATGAAGCTTGCACAAATGAGGGCCTCTAGATAGATAGACCATAAAAAATCATTAAAAGTCATCTGACAGGATGTAATTTAACTAACTTAATATAGATGGGCCAACATTTTAGGTACCACTTCTTTCATTTCATTTAGCATAGGGCAGGGGTGTCAAACTGCTGGCTTGCGGGCCAGATGCGTCACGCCAAAACCGCGCCACCCCATTGCCAGCAATGGGAAAAAAATTGCGATACTTTTTTGTAATTTGACACTCATGGTATAGGGGAATCCAGAAGACTGGAAAAGAGCAGAGGTGGTTTCAATCTACAAAAAGGGGAAAACATGGATCCAGGAAATTATAGGCCAACTATAACTACAGCAACACCTGAAAAAATCCTGGAAAGGTAATCAAGCACTAGGTTTGTGAGTATCTAGAACAGGGGTGTCAAACTCAATTTCATTGAGGGCCGCATCAGCATTGTGGTTGCCCTTGGGGGGGTGGGGGTGTGTGGCCAGGGTGGGTACGGCTTACTGGGTGGGCAT
>NW_015387466.1:414751-430779 GCF_001527695.2 Protobothrops mucrosquamatus | reverse complement strand
TGGGTGGGCATGGCCAGCTCTACATCGTTCGCATCAAGGGTGCCTGTGGAGGCCTGGGCAGCAGTGGGACAGATCTGAGGGTCTCTGGCAGAAGGGGGTGGGACCAAGGCAAGTGCCAAGGCATGGTCCACTAGAGGAGCCTCAATGTTCCTCTCAGGCATTGCGGGGGGGGGGGGGCTGGATGGTAGCGTGGGCTGCCTGGAGCCCTGGGCAGCAGAGGTCAAACACCCAGCTTGGCCCTCGAGCACCTGCGGCTGCAAGCCCAGCCCCATTTCCCCAAGGGGGCGCCCAGCTGCACTTACCTCCTCAAGGCTGCTGCTGCTGTGCTTGCTCTCCTTAGCCAGGTTGCTCATGATGGGTACGAGGGCAAAGTCAGAGGGAGGCCCATTACCTCTCCATGGGAGGAGACCCAGCTTTGTATCCAAAGCTTCCTTAGGACCCCCAGGATAGGCGAGGAGGGGGCAAGGGGATGGTAAAAGGGCACCAGGGCAGGACTAAGGCAGGACTTCCCTCAGACCCTCCCTCTCCTTCTTTCCTTTCTTCCTTCCGAAGTACAAAGTGGTGGGAAAATATTTGAGATGAGGGAGGGAGAAAAACAGGCAAGAAACGCAGCTGGGGAGGTGTCACCCTTCGTGAGGAATGAAGAAATGCACCATCGCCTGGAAGTGGCCAGCACATGGCCCTCACCTACTTCATATATCTGGCTTGGTGGGCTCTGGGGGTGGGGATGCCATGAGCAGCGTGAGAGTCAACATTAACTGCGCAATGCTACCCAGCCCCCAGCCTGCCCGGTTTCAGCAGGCAGCGGGACGCTCTCCTCACAGCGCCAAGAGGCTGAGCCAGGTGGCATGAATCTGAAAAGAACTGCGACGCCGCCCAGCTCCCAGCCTGCCCGGTTTCGACAGGCAGCGGGGCACACTCCTCATAGCGCCGAGAGGTTGAGCCAAGCGGTGCGAAGCTCGTCAGCTTTGCACCTTGCTGAAACTGGGTAGGCTGGGGGCTAGGCAGCATTGCACTTCTCATCAGTTTCGCGCCACCCAGCTCAGCTCTTGGCGCTGTGAGGAGAGCGCCACGCTGCCGGCCGAAACCCCTCCCCCAGAGCCCATCAAGCCGGATATGTGAAGTAGGCGAGGGCCATTTGCTGGCCACTTCCAGGCGATGGTGCATTTCTTCATTCCTCACAAAAGGTGACACCTCCCCAGCATGCACCCAGGGGGCGGGGCCGACGCGGCAGGGGCTAGTTCCTCGCTGTTTCCAGATGGCCTTGTGGAGCTAAGACTGAAAGTGTTTCAGCATAGATGGCCACCACAAAATTGTACATTGGCTCCCGGCCGGCCTGGGCCAGGGCCAAGGCAGTGGGGGCCATTCCCTCACTGTTTGCAGGATGGCTTCGCAGGCCACATGAAACCACTTCGCGGGCCGCATCCGGCCCCCGGGCCTTGTGTTTGACATATCTGATCTAGAAGCAAGCAAGGCAATTACTAACAAACAGCATGGGTCTGTGAAAACAGATTCATTCCAGACAAATATTATTACCTTCTTTGTTAAAGTGACTAAATTAGTGGATCAGGAAAATGCTGTTGACATAGTATGCTTCAGTAAGGCATTTGACAAAGTACGGCACAGTCCATATCTTGATAAGATAGAGCAATATGGGAAAGACCAGTGATGGTGAATCTTTTAGAGACCGAGTGCCCAAATTGCAACCCAAACCCCACTTATTTATCATCAGGTGCCGGGTGGGCGTGGCCCAGTGGGTGGGCGTGACCACTGGGTGAGCGTGGCTGCAGTGGGCATGGCAGACTGGGTGGGCATGCCCACCTCGATGTTGCTCATGGGGAGAGACGCCTGTGGGGGCTGGGCAGGGTTGGGGGAGACCCAGGGGGTCTCTGGCAGGTGGGACAGTGGGCAGGAGGCTCGTCCTGCAGGGTGAGGTGAGACCAGGCAGGGAGCAGGGGAGGGGTGCCATTGTTGCAGGGCAAGGCAAGGCAGGGCCCGGGGCGGCTGCTGCCTGACACCATTGGCCCTCGGACACAGCAAGCCAACTGTGTCCGTCAGCAGCCACAGCCTGCCAGCCCCTCGACCGGTGCACTCTGAGGCTCTGCAGCCCACTGCGAATACCGGGCCAGCCCTCCAGCAGCAGGCAGAGTAGGAGGGGGGAGATCTGGTATACCGGTTCCTTACCTCCACCCGCCTTGTTCTGTGGCCTTATGGCAGCGGCATTGGGCGTGATGCGCAAGGTGGCAAATGGCCGGTTTCAGCGCGACATGGCTGTTTGCTGCCGGTCACGGCCATTTGCCGCCTCATGCGTCGCACCCAATGCCACTGCCATGAAGCCACGGAACAAGCCAGGTGGAGGTAAGGAAGCGGTATACCGGTTTTTTACCACTGCCCGGCTTGTTCTGCAGCCTCATGGCAGCGGCATTGCGCAGGAGACGGCATGGGAAGGGCCTGCGCCCCACCCTCCTGCCACTATGCAGGGTAAGATTGCCGTGCCTAACCCTGCCCCGTGAGAAGTTAGAAAATCTGATGAAACTTTTTTTTTTATTGATAGTCCCACAAACGTGTGGCAAAGGCTGAGAAGCGAATGGAGAAACGGAATGCAGCTGAAAGCAGGTTAGTAAAAAAACGCTTGGGGGAGGCGAGGGCATCTGGCCTTACCCTGTGCGGCTTCGGCAGGTGTCTGGCAGGGGGAGGGAAGCAACTGGTCTACCACGCTAGCACTGCCACATTGCTTCTCCACCCCATGCACAGACCCAGCCCCACGCCCCCACATGGAGTGCCCTGCTCCCTCCACTCAATTCCAACTTTGCGAGATTTTTTTTCTCCGTGAGAAGTTGATTGAACTTTTTTTTTTGCACACAGCGGCGGAGGCCTAAAGTGAAAACCCAGCTTAAAAAGCCACTTGCCTGGGGAAATTTTGATGCAGGTTGCTCATGGATGGGACTTAAGGCCTTGGACTGGGGCGATGGCACATGTTCCCACAGAGAGGACTCTGCGTGCCACCTGTGGCATGTGTGCCATAGGTTCACCACTACGGGGATAGACAATACCAGAACCAGATGGGATTCATACAGTTGCTGACCTACCACACCCAGCACATAGTGAAACTATATCAACCTGGAGGGAAACATGCAGTGGGTCATCTCAAGGTTCTATCTTAGCCCAATACTCTTTAACTTTTCATCAATAATCAAGATGAAGGGACTGAAAGAGGACTCATTAAATTTGCAGATGATACCAAGCTGGGGCTCAGCTCTGCCTGACTCGGCTGGGGCCTCACAGGCATCAAAAGAAGGGGGGAGAATGAAAGGGGAAAAGGATGAAAGGGGGAAAGATGAAAGGGCAATAATGCTTTGTATGTATTTAAAAGGAAATCAGGAGCGGGGGAATGACAGGTGAGAAGGACCAGACCAGCCGGATCCCATTTGTACCAGCATCTCATGGCCAAGTACCCTGAAAAATATGCACATTACCCCCAAACATCTCAGAGTTCTCAAAACATCTTTATAAGCTCTGATTGGCTGAAAACGGACAGGTCATGGGGGCGGGGAGGAATGGACTGGGGGCAAACCTACACCTTATTTTGCATCCAGTGACTGCTGGATATTAAATGTTCTACATTAGACTTTATAAATACCTTCTTACAGGGCTTCTTTATTCTTGCAAAATCATTAAAATAATCTTCAACAGTTACACAGATTGTATCCACGGCATTGGATGCATTGAGCCATTTTTTTGTCATCAGTTCACTAAGATGGGGCTTAAAAAAATAAGAACACACAAATGACAATCAGAATAATTTTTAACAGTATTATTCAGCTTCATGTCATTTTGTACCAAATCAGCAAAGCTGAAATTGTATATTTAAAATTTTGAAAATAAACTCCATTAAATACAAAAGTGTTTGTATTTGCACTTGGTATCCTTGTAAAGGACTGTACCAAAATTATGGAGGAAGATCAGTAAACATTCTTGTAATTGTGTACAAATTATTCCACAAGGTTTTATTCTTGAGTATAATTGCACTCTCCATATTTAGCTTTCAGCACAGGTTATCCACCAAAGCAGTATCTGTACTGTAGCCTGCACAAAACCCAACTAAAATAAGTCCAGATAATCAACACCTGAAGTTACAAAGTCACTACATTCTTCTTCACCCAACTGAAGAGTAATTTTATATATCTTCAGAATCCAAGCAGAGTACTTTTGCAGGATCTAATCTGAGTTAGTCACAAGGATCAGAGATTTAGTTTTCCAAGTTTTAAGACTCATGCTGGAGCCCATCTTCAGGAAACTTCTCGCTCTTTAGTTCCCTCAGATGGGCTCAGGAATTGGCTTCAGCTTCGAATCTGAAAACTTGAAAGACTAAACTTCTAGTCCCAATGGCCGATTCAGAGTGGATCCTGCAACATAATCCTGGGACAAATATATTGCCTTCATTCATGAGTACTTTTGATAAAGGTCTTCTATTTTCTTCTGTAACTAACCACTGACCCCGCCCAACCTACTCCTTGCCTGACTGGCTGGCTGGCACAAATCCAGACCATGCTTCTCCTTGTTGACCTCCCCCACTCAAGCGGCGGCAACGGTTTGAGTTTCTCAGCTGTTTGAGTGGGAAAAAACGGAGGCGCAGCAGCAAAATTGCTTCAATAAGGCCAGCGCATGCGAGCGAGCAATGCACACAGATATCTTGAGAGCAATCTTGCTGCTGCATCTCCTCTTTCTTTGTTTTGGATGGAGCCGAGAAACTCAAGCTGCTGCCACTGCTTGGATGGGGAAGACAACAAGGAGAAGAGGGGTCAGGATTTATGCCAGCCAGATGGTCAGGCAAGGAGTAGGTCAGGTGGGTGGCTGGCTGGCTGGGGCGGGCTTATGGTGCTCAGGTGGCTACTGCTGCCAATGGCAACTGCTTGGACACATGTGCAAGGGGCCTGGCTCCGCAAGGCCTCCCCGCTCAGTTGAAGGCTTTGTTTCTGCTCTCAAACTAAGGCTGGCGCATGTGAGCGAGCAGCACACCTGGGCAACGGAAAGCATTGGTTCCTGTGCCCAGCCGACTCCAATTCTATGCTTTGCCCCATAGGCATGCAAATGAAGCAAACAATCCCCCACCCCCGAGAATGAAAACTTCTGGAGGCCATGATGTCTTTTGCAGAGAATTTGTGTTTGAACTTGCACGATATTACGGTACCCAGGAACTTCCACTGTTGGTGCGAAAAACATTTCCGAGCCAACTCTCCTCTCCCTCAAAGAGAAAGAAACCACGACAGAGACAGATGTATCCAGCTGAATGTATCTGATGCAGCAGAAAGGGAGGAGGAAGCAGTTGTGAGGAGTGGGGAGGAATAGGGTGAATGTTGCAGAGCCTCTGCAGTTGTTCGTAAGGGTGAACAATTGCCGTGGTGCTGCAATATTTGTGATTTTCAGATTTGTTTGTAAACATTAGGAGGCGCTTGTCGCGTAACTTTGAACAAATGTTAAGTGAATGCTCATAACTTGGGGGTTGCCTGTAATTTTAAGATGTCCATAAGTGATATGAAGTTTGGAAATTGCTTTTTTGAATATTCTTTCTTTTTCTCTTTATTTTCTATTGTTTTTAAAACTTATGTCTATCTTTCTTAGTTTTTCAGTATTTTTTCATAATTATCTTTTAACTTGTAAAACATCTTTAATAAAAAAAATTAAAAAGGAAAGTGGGAGAAGTGGAGAAGGAAAAAAATAACCTCTAAATCAATGAAGACTTCATCTAGCAGGCTTGAGCATCCTTCTTTTGCAATATCATCTAAAACAGCATCGATGCATGCATGACTGCTTATCAGCATCTCTTCTATCATAATGGGCAAATATTTCTTCTTCAAACTGATGATTGACTCCCTTGGATAAGCAAGAAAAATTTTTCAGAATCTTGTTAAATGTATATAAAAATTAAATCAAAGTATTATGTGATATTGTCCAATGTTAGCCTCATTAAAATATGAGTGTCATCCTCATGACAAAGCTTCAATAACTATTAATAATAGTTTCTCAAGGATCAAGCTGATGTTACAACATGTAATACATGAATATTCAATTCAGAAGCATATGTGAGGATCTTGTGCTCTTCAAATTGTGTAACAAGATATCTTTAACTATTTTTGAGGTTTTCAATAAATCTTCAAGAAAATTAGTAATTATTTTATTGAAATAGAAAATGCAGAGCAAACCTGATCATCATTCCTAGTGTAAAGGCATAGGACAGCATTTCTTTTATTCTATTTTTGGTTGACTTTAATGTTTTTTAACTCTTAATGTTGAAAGTTTTAATGTTTTTAATATTTCTATTGTTTTATATTACATTTTTATATTGTTGAAAGCAGCCCAGAGTCACTTCACAATGAGATGGGTAGCATATAAATGTAATAAATACAATTTAAAAACTAAAACAAAATCTAGGAGTTATTCTCACTCAAATATAGCAGGCAGCAGCACATCATGAACTTTGATTTCAAAAAGATAAGATAGGTCAGACTTGCTTTATATTTGAAGAAAAGACCGCTAAGAAATCATAGGACTGTAGAAGATACAGGTAGTCCTTGACATACAATCACCATGATGATTTAAAGTCATGATGGCCTTTGGAAAAGTGATTTACAATCTGTCCCTCACACTTACAACAGTCACACCACCCCCACGGTCACATGATTAGAATTTAGGTGCTGGCAATAGGCTCAAATTTATAACTGGTTGCAGTGACCTACAGTCATGTGATCGCGATTGTGGCCTTCCCAATTGGTTTCTAACAATAAATGTCAATTGGGGAAGCTGGAATTGCTTGATCACATGTGATTCATTTGATGACCATGTGATTTGCTTAACCATAGTAAAAAGTCGTAAAATTAGGCCCAGTCACATGATGACTTGTTTTACCACCGCACTAGTTTATGATACAAATTCCGAATCCCGTGGTCATAAGTCAAGAACTAAGTGTACTGTAATCTGTTTGGTTCATTGATTTTCTTCCAGAAGACAGTGACAAACTATTTCCATATTGTTGCCAAGAAAATAACATGAATGTGTTGTACAGGAAATCATAAAAGTCAGACTTGATTCCAGGAAGAGTTTTCTTACCAGGGCTATATTGAAATTCAACAGGCCAGGCCAGTGTCTTAAAAAAATAAAATGTCAGAACCCAGTCTTTCTATGGGCATGGGATTTCTTATTCTTTTCGGGTTCTGCCATTCTCCTGGGGGGGAGGGGGATGCTTGGGGTGCTGATGTGTATTTCCTTTGCTTTGTTCCTTGCTCTATCCTCTTTGATCTGCCTTATCTCCAGCTGCAGAAGAAACAGCGCAGAGACCTAACAGCTTAGGAAGCAGCGATTTATCACTCTGTTCCCACGGCGCTTTCACACCTGCAGATTGGCCTGTTTGAACCATCTGAATGGACAGTTGGGGTGGGGTTATTTTGGACTCTTTTGACTATTTGATTCATGTGGGAAACCCTCAGATCCTGCCTTCTATTCCTGCTGTCAACATCTTCCAATAAAAGTTCATTTTGAAATGATGTTGTTTCAAGAGTTTTGCTTCTTTGGGAGGACTGATTGAGGCAGGTTCTTACATTAGGCAGGATCTGCAAAGTGCTCAACCCGGAGGGAAAACCCCTACCATGGGGACTGTGCAAAAGATGTCAAACCACGGTGGTGAGAGAGGAGAAGGCAACCTTGGCAGGGAAGCTCCCTCCAAGCCTGGCCTGAGTGAGAGCAGCTCAGATTCCTCTTGCTCGTCGACAAGGTCATGACCAGAGAGAGTTGGGAGAAACCGAGATGGTCAATTGGCATTGGGAAAAAGGAAGAGGTGAAAGCCAGGAAGGTGGTAGCTACCAGCCGGGGCGGAAGCGAGCGATGGAGAGGTTGCTGAACCTCAGCGAGGATGACGAGAGACTGGCCCAATCTGACCGCTTCCTCAAACAAGCCATCAACCTGATGGTGGAAGCTTTCAAGTCCCTAAAAGAGGAAGAAGAAGACCCCTGCCGGGGTTCGATGGTAGCGGGGATGGCGGAAGAGGAATGCTGGGAGAGCGAGTTGGTAAACCTGGGTCCTTCTACCAGCGCATCAGAGGCTAGGGAGGTCATGGCAGCGGCCGCCACCCCAGCATGGGTCACCCCAGCTGGGGAAGATGGGCACCGAGTCAGGCAGAGGAGAACCTACAGACCCGGCCGAAAAGTCCTGCTTTTGGGAGTGAAATACGATGGGACACCTCAGCAGCTGAGATTTTTCCTAGCTACATGGAGGAATACGACCGAGACATTCCCAATGACAATGGACAGGTGAGAGTGATGACCATGGCCCTGGAGGGAGTGGCAGCTCGTTGGATGGTGACCCTGCATAATGCCGACGCTCCAGAACTTCAAAACTTCAACCAATTCATGGCTACCCTAAGGAGGAGGTTCAAGGACCTCTTGGCCGATCGGAAAGCTAGAGAATGCATAAAAACAGTGAGGCAAGATTGTCACCAGGTGGCCGAGTATATGAAGGAGTTTAGAGACCTGGCATGCCAACTTAACTGGCCAGAAGATGTTCTAGTATGCCATTTCAAAGACGGGCTGAATGATGACTTGTACCATGTGTGCATCGCTAGGGGAGTTCTGGACTGCCTCCATGATTGGTGTATTCTAGCCAAGGAAGCGGCTCTTGGAGCGAACCTGGAGACGCTCCCCCTAGGGGGGAAAATGGGAGGCGACAAAACCTCCTCCACAGCACCATGCTCAATGGCTTGCTTCAACTGCGGTAATGAGGGGCACCGGGCTGCAGAATGCCCTTCTAAGACTTCTGTGCGAAAATCCGACCTAGCCAGTGGAGGGAAGCTTGGAAAGACCCCACAATGACCCAGGGAGACCGCCATGAAGAGCGCTGAGGTTGTTGAAGTCCGTTCTCCTGAAACCCCAAGTAAAGGAACTCTGGCTGGAAAACAACTCGACTCTTCCGACAGTGACTCTGAAAATGAACCCCTGGTAAGTGGACCTATCACACCCCTCACCAGAACCATAGAACTGTTTAGTCCACGGATGCTGAGAAAGGTAACCCAGAAGGCCCTAGTGGACTCAGATTGCACCCGTTGCCTCATAAGCCCAATCTTGGTGGGGAAACTAGGAATCCCGATGAGGAGGTTGAAGAAGCCAATTTCATTTGGCCAATTAGAATCGGTCCATCGCAGGGGAGATCCCAGCCACCCTTGCCACCCAGCCAATCCAGCTCACGATGGGGGATCACACAGAGATGTTGACTTTTATAGTAATCCCTTGTAGTAGCAGTAGGTGCAGTACTGCTCCAAGAAAACCAAGAAGGCTGGCTGCAACCCTGTGCTTACATGTCCAGAAAATTCACTGAGACAGAACAAAGGTGGACAGTGTGGGAAAAGGAAGCCTATGCAGTGCGCTGGGTCCTCCTCACATGGAGGCACTTTCTGGAAGGGAGTAAAATCCCCTTCCAGGTGTGGATTGACCACAAAACCTTGAAACCTTAAAAACCCACAGAAAACTGTCATCAAAACAAGCGAGGTGGTCTCAACACTTCCACCGGTTTAACTTTACTATCAAATACCTGCCTGGAGAAAAAAATTTCTTAGCAGACGCTTTGTCAAGGTTGCCACAGTATAACAGCACAAAACAGAAGTGACTAATCCCCTCATGCCATCCAAACAATTAGCAGCCCCAGTAACCACACACTTGCAAGCAAAGAAGTCAAAATCCTGGATAGTGAAGCAGGAGCGGAATTCAGGCGGACTTTGGAAATGGATGAGTGGTTCCTCAGTCATAAAAACCTCTGCTCAATGGATGATGGACTACCGTGGGTGGGTGGAAAATTATATGTGCCCAAAGCCAGAGACTGAAATTTATGCAACTATGTCATGACTTAAAGATGGCTGGACATTTTGAGTTCATAAAAATGCTCCATCTAGTAAAGAGACAGTTTTGGTGGCCGTCCATAAAGAAGGACATTGAAAGCTATGTGGCTAGCTGCCCCATTTGTGCAGTGGTAAAGTGAAGACAGGGTAGAACACCAGGGCTATTGCAGATGGTAGCAAGCCCATCAGCACCTTGGTGAGAGATTTCCATGGATTTTGTTGTAGAGTTACCAGAGAGCGTAGAGAACACGGTCATTTGGGTGGTGACAGACTTATTCTCCAAACAGGTGCACTTCATTCCATGCACCAAGATTCCCACGGCCAAGGCTTTAGCAAAGATGTTTGTACAACATATCTACCGACTGCATGGGGCTCCGCAACTCATAATTTCAGACAGGAGGGTGCAATTCACTTCAGAATTCTGGAGAGTCTTTTTGGACCTCCTTGGGACCGCCCAGGGCTTGTCATCTAGTCATCATCCGCAAATGAATGATGGGACAGAACGTTCGAATTCAGTATTGGAACAATACTTAAGATGCTTTATTAATGATCAACAAGATAATTGGACTGACTTACTTCCTTTTGCAGAAGTGGCTTACAACAACACTGTTCACTCCAGTACGGGTTACACCCCATTCCATGTTGCAATGGGACAAAGCTTCAACCCAATGCCCGGATTGCCAGTAAACGAACCCACCATCCCCTCCCTGAAGGAGTGGATCACACAACTTCAAAATACATGGCTGGTAGTAGAAAAGCATTAGATGAGGCTAGGTAAGCATATAAAGTACAGGCAGATAAGAAGCGGGTAGAACCTAAGCCGTTCAAAATGGGGGAGAAAGTATACTTGTCCATAAAGTATTTAAAATCTTTGCAGCCATCAAAGAAATTAGGGTCAAAATTTGTGGGACCATTCCCCATAAAAAGGGTTATCAACCCAGTAACTGTAGAATGAGAACTCCCTAAAACATTAACACAAGTTCACTCGGTATTTCATTGCAGCCTGTTAAAACGTGAACTGAGCTCACCTCTAAGGCCAGCTGCGGTTCCTCCTCCTCCACCTATTACAGTGGAAGGAGAACAGTATTTTGAAATCAAGGAGACCTTAGATTCCAGGAAACACCATGGGTCAACACAATACCTAATACCTTAGAAGGATCTTCCATCTTCTCAGAATGAGTGGGTTCATAAACGACATGTCAGGGTTCCTAGGTTGTTAAAAAAGTTTCACTCCCAGTACCCTGATAAACCCGGCTAAACTATTTGTACTTTTCTCTCCCTGTTATTTTTTTCTCTCCAGTTGGATCTCTCATTTTCTTAAGGGGGGGCATGTCAGAACCCAGTCTTTCTATGGGCATGGGATTTCTTATTCTTTTCGGGTTCTGCCATTCTCCTAGGGGGGAGGGGGATGCTTGGGGTGCTGATGTATGTTTCCTTTGCTTTGTTCCTTGCTCTATCCTCTTTGATGTTTCTCTATCGGGGTGAGAATGGAATGTGCCTCCAGCCATCTGCCTTATCTCCGGCCACGGAAGAAATGGTGCAGAGACCTAACAGCCTTGGAAGCGGTGCCTTATCACTCTGTTCTCGCTTTCACACCTGTGGATTGGCCTGGTTGAACCGTCCGGATGGACAGTTGGGGTGGGGTTATTTTGGACTCTTTTAACTATTTGATTCGCGTGGGAAACCCTCACATCCTACCTTCTATTCCTGCTGTCAACATCTCCCAATAAAAGTTCCTTTTGAAATGATGCTATTTCAAGAATTCTGCTTCCTTGGGAGGACTGATTGAGGCAGGTCCTTACACAAAGGCTATTCCAGATCAAGAACTTCACAACAGTAATCACAGGACTTTAAGCAGCTAAACAAATACTCTCTTCCTCTTCAAAACATTTTCATGATTAGAAAAGCTTGAAGATGAGAACAGTCAAAAGAGTTGAGATGAAGTATGATTAATACTTTGCAAAATTCTATGAAGGAGGAAGGGCAATGGAAGAGTCATGTAGAAGCAGTGAACTACATGCCTTAAAATTTGATCCAAAAGGCGCTGCAATGTGTTTTATAGAAGTTTTATAAGGGGTTTATATTACATAATATGTTGAAAAGTTATAGAAGCTGTTATAGGCTTAACAGTAAATATATTGCTCAATATTTAATAAATATTTCAATAAGTATTATAATAATGTAACAGCATAACTAAACTTTGAAAGTTTGAAAATCACTTGTTTAAATAATTTTTGCATTTGGGAAGATCAAGAACTGCTACTTGCATTCACTTGCTTTCATCCTTCCCCAAATTTGTTTTTCCTTTTGTATAGTCCATTTATTTGTTGGTTTTTGTCAAATTTAGGTACCACATGCAAAACTTACTTAAAAGTCTGACAGTTGTTGATGATGGCAACCATGTACTGGACATAGCATGGATGATACTGACGATTTCTTAAATGGTCCTCTTTATATAAATGTGCTTCCTCTTTATACCTGAATAAGGGAAGGGAGAACAAACTCAATGAGAAAAGAAGGTAAAATCTTAAAACTACTCTGGTAGGAACCATCATTACCCAGAATAGATAGATTAGGCTTTAGCAATTTCCAGAGGGATACGTTTCTAGTGTATAGTTTCTGTAAAATTATTTTAAAAATTAAAAGTAAGCAAATTCAGTGGGTTCAGTCATAATTCACAGTGAGCTGGCAAACTATAAGGTTGCATTATCATTTGCAGAAAAATCTATACAGATAGTCCTTGACTTTTGACTTGTCTCTTAATGACTGTTTCGAGTTATGATGGACTACCCCAGGGGTACTTACAACTCAGTTTTGAAGTTCCAATGGCCACCCCTTTCACCAGAGTTATGTGACTGCATGTCAGATGCTCAGCAACCACTGTCTGTAATGTCTGTGGTCACGTCACTGTGTTTTTACAAAGTTTCTGCCAAAAACTTCTGGTAATAATAATTTTACCTGTTAAGAAAGGAACTCATTTGTTGAAGGCACAAATGCAGCACTTTTATTTTCAAATCTTCACTTATCTGAGTAGCCACCTGAAGATTCTGTTCAAACATCTAAAACCAGAAAACAATTAGCTAACATTTCAATCAGAATTAGGCAAGTTTCCTAGACATTCAGATGAACAATATATTTTTTTTCCTGCCATTATAATTTGAGTTACAAAATTTTGCTTGTGCTACACGAACACATTATCTACATTTGGGATATGAACAATGGAATAGCAATAGCACTTAAGACTTAGATACCTCTTCATAGCCCTCTATATAAGAATCTCTCCAAGTAAACAAATTCAAAAGTTCCAATCTATTTTATATTTTATATCCAATCAGAAGAGTATAACTCTTACCAATACTTTGTATTTTTTAAAGTTTTTAAATGTGACTTAAACTATTTACATAACAATATTCTTATACCTGAAATACAATAGCTGGGAGTGTTGTTTGATAATATCCATCCTGATCTGCTTCTGGTTCATTTTCTTTTAGCCAGTCTTTTTTATCTGTCTCCAGTGCTTTTCTTAGCCAGCCTATAATGTTTGACTACAGAATCAAGAAAATATTAAATCAAGAGAAAATAAAATTTTGTTAGTACTGAACTGATGCTAGAAATGGTCCACCTGGAAGTGCCCCAGTCCATATGAAACACAATTCTAATTTCCCATATCTTCATTTATCTTGTCATCATTTTTTACTTTTAGGTAGTATTTACCTATTATTGAAGGTTATACTGTTTAAAGCCCTAATTAAGCCCATTTTTCTGAGATTTTGTTTTCTGTACAGCCATAGCTGGAGCCAGTCCACTTTTCAATTCTGTATTTGACTTGCTGGCTTAATCTCAATCAAACTTACTCTTTTTCTGTCCATTTTTAGAGAAATATCATGTTGACAACAGAAGACAAATTCTAATGGGCCTGAAGAAAACAGGTTTATCTAAAAGGCAAGATAACAGAATAGGGAGCTATATTTCCTGAGAAGAGTCTCTAACTAGGACACTACCAAAAAAGTCCTGCTCCTGGTCATCTGCAGTGTAAGCCAATTTCATTGGACAGATCATGAGCAAGTGCTCTAGAGTAGTGGTTCTTAATCTTTTTGAACGAATTGCCCCCTTGAGCGAATGAGGAAGTTGTCATCACCCCCTCCCCCAACATAACCTCTCAATCACAACATAGGAAATAATTCTCCAATTTATGCAAACACTTTTTTTGTTTTCTTTAAAATTGTCATCAGGACATATCGATGCAAATAATTTATTTCCAGTCTTTTTCCCATATCTCAACTGTGTGAAAAAGTTTGGTGCCATCCGTCACTTTATTCCCTTTGAAGCACTATGTACATAAAGTAATAATAGAATAAATAAGTTCTGTGAATTTACATTACTGGTGACTTTTGTTTTAAGTTAACGTTCTTTCACTTTACGGGCTTTTCTTTTTGTCATTGTAAATTACTAACTTAATGTTCACTTTAAATTCTGCGTTTTTCTTTATATTTTTCCCGTATTCAACAAACCGCAATGCAGGAACGAAGAATTTCAAGACGAAAACTCTGAAACTAAATTAAGATTTGAAGAAAGTATATATATAGTCACGCACACTGTAAAAAGGATTAAAAAGACACAAAGAAAATATAATATCGAACTGGAGTGCACGCTAAAAAAGTACAATACAAAGAGACACACAAAATGTTTTACAGAGCACAACAATAATTTGAAAACGAAGCCGAAGCTGAAAACTGGAACGTGAAATCCAATGCAAGCAAATACAACGATAAAAGCTCAGACAATTATTAACGAAAAAAATGTATGTACACAAAAAGCAAAAAAAAGAACATCAATGGCTGCCCTGTGCTTGGTGAGCTGATGCCAATTTCTTGATGTCTGGAACCATTTTTGTTAATCACATTCTTAAATCAACGCGCTCAGAGATCTTCAACATGTTCCTTGACTTAGAAAGGATCTGTTGGACTGTGCTGAAGCCCCTCTCCACTAAGTAAGTGGAAGGAAAGGCTAAAAAAGCAACTTAACTTCCTCCCACAATATTGGGTAAGTGTTCCTCATTTTCACCCAAAAAGCTTCGTAGCCGTAACTCTGAAAATATGACTGGGCTTCACAGTCGTATTTCAGATCTGTCAGTGGCTCTTGCAGTTTGGGATGAAGTTGTGCAAAGTCTGCTGTGAAAGGATTTAGCACCCAAGTGGGCACTTCCAGATTTATCAGATCATAGAAGCTGGTTTCCATATCTTCTTTTAGTTGCTTCAAGTGGCAACAAAAAATGTCAAAATCTTCTCCTTGGAGTTCATGTTCATTACCAAGGCTTGGGAACTGATACAGCTCCTGGCGACTCATATTGCTTGCAAGGAGGTCCAATTTGGAAATAAATGAGCAGATTACTCCCTTGGCCTTAAGAAAATTGATTTTATCTCCTTGCAGCTTTACGTTCACTTCATTCAGCTTGTCAAAAACATCAGCGAGATAAGCTACATCCAGACGTCGAAGTTTAAGAGAACTGCTTAGACTTGGGTCAATGGATTCAAGAAATTCGACAACTGTGTCAAAAAGTTTGTGGAATTGCCGCAAACACTTTCCTTTTGAAAGCCACCTTACTTCGGTGTGCAAAAGGAGACGTTCAAACTCGTCATTTTCTTCACAAAGCTTGTGAAAAGGCCGGTTGTTCAAGGCATTCTACTTAATTTTATTCACAGCATTAATGACGTAATGTAGAGACTCGTGCAAACGGTCACTCAATTTTTTTGAGACAAGGTACTGTCTATGAACGACGCAATGGACAGTCATAACTCCAGGTACAACTGATTTTAGATGAGCTTGAAATCCGCAATATCGTCCAACCATGGATGCAGCTCCGTCGGTTGCACATGCCACATCGTTTGTCAAAGGGATGTTTTTCTCATTAAAAAACTCAACCTTTTTAAATATCAAAGAACTTTTTGTGGGGACTTCCGGTGGCAGGTGTCTTCGTCGGTCGCAGCTGTTTGCTGCCTCCCGCCTGTTTCGCGTAAAAGCCGGTTTGACAGCTAGCATCAGCTGTCAAACGGCTTGATACCTTTCCCCTGGGCATAAGGGGATAGGTGAGCTGCCCGGGGTAGGAGTTGAGTTCCCGAGTCGTCCTATATGGACGATGTAGGTGAGA
>NW_015387466.1:396493-413404 GCF_001527695.2 Protobothrops mucrosquamatus | reverse complement strand
ATTTTTTGTTAAAGTATTTTTTTTTTTATATTATAATTGATAAGTAATTGTAGTTGTAAACTTTATTAAGGGTTTAAATGATTTTTTATAGGGCTAGATTGATGAAATGTTAGAATATACTTTTTAGAAATTGAAATGCACTTATATTATTACTATAAATATGATAATCATGTTTTAATAGAGAGGAAGAGTTACTGGTCATACCTGCTGAATTGGTATAGACTTTGGTGTATTTGAATTACTTAAATGTATAATTTTTTTATTAATGTGGAGGAGATGAATTGTTTATAAATAGAGTTTGTGGAGTTAGAGATATTAATATTTGTTTACCTATATTTGAATATTAGCCTGGGACTTGGTTTGGGAAGTCCGGGGGGGTGGGATATAATATAATATTGTGTAATACTTGTGATGTTTTTTTTTTGGAAAATAATAAAAATTTTATATTGAAAAAAAAAAAAAAAAGAACTTTTTGTGTCGGTGGCTAAATTTCGAACAAATAACAGTTCTTCTCCGATCTCTTCATTTCTGTTGATGAAACGCACATAAGCCAATAACAAGGCTTCATTTTCACGAATTGTTGACTTGTTAATCTGCATCACGAATTCTGTATTTTTCAAGGTGTCAATAAGCCTTTCTTCCACATCAGCAGCCATTTCATCAATTCTTTTTGATACGGTGTCATTGCTCAAAGGAATCAATTGCGTGATAGTGCTTGCACTGGGCCCCAACATGGTGACAACAATCTGTTTCACTGCTGGTAAAATCAGCGTTTCTCTGATAGTGTGAGGTTTGCCAAATTTTGCTATCAACAAAGATACTTCATAGGAATGAATTCTTACCAAATGGTCTTTCAGTCGGGAAGGCTTCATTGCTTCATTTGAAAATGTTTTCTCACAAAGAAGACAAAACGGAAGCTGTATGTTGGAAGGAGATGAAATGAATCCCAATTTTAGGTATTCCGTCGAATATTGCCGACACTTCCTCTTCTCGGCCATACTGAAAGGTCCTCGAAATGAAAGGCACTACCTGCAAATTAAATTTTCAACTGCACTGGAACACTAGAAAAACACACGTGGATGTCGATAAACCTAGTTTCAACAGTTACGTTGACATTACAGCTGATGTCACAGGGGACAGCCACTCAGAAGCGCTCTCCCCTCCATCACTGCCCATTCTGGCCAATGGTGCACCACTGTATGGATAGAGGCTGCTGCGCAACGTGCATGAAGTTAAGCGATACGTATTCACATATGTACGGTGTTCTGTACTGAAGCTAGCTGGAGGAACATTTGAAAACACAATTCAATCCACTAATAGCAAGAGATCTGATGTTTTTGTACGACAGATATATAGCGATTCACTGTACGAAAAAGTCTCAAACGTGTCCCCAAAACTTCTCGCTCCATTGCCCCATATCGCCCCCTTTTCATTCCTTCGCCCCCGCATCGCCCCTTTTCATTCCATCGCCCCCCCTGAAAAATGAAATTGCCCCCTGGGGGGTAATATCGCCCAGGTTAAGAGCCACTGCTCTAGAGCTCAACAACACAAAAGGGGTGTTGTCTTACCTGAATGCCTTTTCTCAGCATGAGGAATGTAGAATCCACGAATGGGTTTTAGAAGTCCTCTAGCCCAATTAGACCAATCAATCAAAGTTGCCACACCCCTGCTGGGCCTGACCATGCCCCAGTTTCGAAAAAGGGCGAAGCCAATGATTGTGTGATGTGATGGCTCCCGAACTGCTGACACTGACCTGACTGCTAAAGTGAAAAAGGGAGGGGGTGGATTCTACATTCCTCATGCTGAGAAAAGGTGTTCAGGTAAGACAACGCCCCTTCTCCAGCATGTAGGGAATGTAGAATCCACGAATGGGACATCCCAAAGCCCATGTGACCCCACAGGTGGGACGCAGGCCGGTCAAGTGTCGATGCCGAATTGGACCACCTGTTGTAAGACCCGACGGCCGAATGATGCCTCTGCAGAAGCAAATTTGTCGAGCTTGTAATGACGTATGAAGGGGGAAGGAGATGACCACGTCACTGCCCTACAGATATCAAATATGGAAGCTTGAGTTTGCCACGCCGCTGATGTGGAAGCGCTACATGTAGAGTGCGCCGTTAGGCGGTTTGGAACTGGCAAGGAGCAAACCCGATAAGATTCAGCAATGCAGGCCTTAATCCACCAGGCAATAGTAGAAGACGAAACCTTCTGCTCTTTGGAACCCGTACGGAAGGAGACAAAAAGTGCCTTCTATCTACAAAAAGGAGCAATCCTCTTAAGGTAATATCGCAGCGCCCTGCGTACATCCAGGGAATGCCACTGCTGCTCCAGGACGTGTGAGGATTGGGATAAAAATCCGGCAACACGATCTCCTGAGCCCAGTGAAACAATGTGTTTACCTTGGGGATGAACAGAGGATCGAATCGCAGTACCACTCTGTCCTGATGGAAGGTACACAGGTCCTCCCTAACAGAAAGAGCAGCCAGTTCCGAAACTCGCCTTGCCAATGTGATGGCAACCAGGAAGGCCATCTTATGAGACAAGAGACGAAGAGTGCAAGACCTGATAGGTTCAAAGGGGGATCCTGTAAGAGCCTGCAGAACTCGGGGCAGCTCCCAAGTGGGAGAACGATGGACTACAGGAGGTCTGCTGTTAGCAACTCCTTTGATAAAGGATCGAACCCTCAGGTGATGAGACAATGGCGCAGAGTTGGCACAGGTGAACACCGTGGAGAGTGCCGCCACTTGCCTACGGATAGTGCTGGGTAGAAGACCCATATCCATTCCATCCATGAGATACTCAAGAATTCTCGGGATAGTGACAGAAGAGATGGACAAACCCTTGCGGTCACACCAATTACAGAAGTTCCTCCAAGTGGCATCGTAAATCCGATTTGTCACCGGCTGCCTCGAGGCCTGAATCATGGATATCACTCTGGGGGAGTAACATCCCCGCGTCAGGAACTGGCGTTCAGATGCCAGATGGCTAATTGGAGCCACTGCGGATCTGGGTGCCGAATGACTCCTTGCGTTAAAATTATCCACTCTGGAAGAATTCTCCACGGAGCTACGGCGAGGTTCATGAGATCCGCGAACCATGGTCGCCTCGGCCTCCACTTGTTCCTGCAACAGTTTTCTGATGACGGCCGGAATCAGAGGAAGAGGTGAGAAGGCATATAGTAGGCCTTCCGGCCAAGGACTGCGGAGGGCATCCGCTCCCTCCGACCCCTGAGAGGGAAACCGAGAGAGAAACCGGGGAAGTTGGGCATTCGCTGGGGATGCGAATAGGTCGACTGGGCTGACCGAACCGATGTGTGATCTCCCGAAAGAGGCGGGGATGTAAGCGCCACTCTGAATGATCTACCGTAGTGCGACTCAGATAATCCGCCTGTCGGTTCTCCACCCCCGATATGTGCTCTGCCTTTAGGGACAGAAGATTCCTCTCCGCCCATGATCCCAGTAGCCAGGCCTCGGACATCAGGGCCCGAGATCAAGTTCCGCCCTGCCTGTTTACATGGGCCTTTGCCGCCACGTTGTCCGTCAGGACCAACACATGGCAACCTGCAATCGTTTTGCGGAAATGACAAAGTGCCAGGTGAATAGCCCTGAGCTCTAGCCAGTTGATGTTTTGTTTGAGATCCCGCTGGGACCACCGGCCCTGGGTGAACTGAAGTTGGAGGTGTGCCCCCCATCCAAAATCGGCTGGCATCCATGGTCAAGGTCACTCGAACCGGTTCTCTGAAAAGAGATCCCTTAGACAAAGCTGGGGATAGCCACCAGAGAAGGGATGAGAGTGTTTGTGCTGAGACCCGTACCCTCTGGGGAAAAGAGGCTACACCCCGCCTCTGGTAGGGGAGCAAAAATCACTGGAGTTGTCTCGTGTGGAGTCTGGCCCAAGGCACTATGGCAATGCAGGAAATCAGTTTTCCCAACAGCTGTGAGAGCAGAAGTAGGGTCACCCGTTTTTCCCTGCGCACTTTGAGGATCAGTGTACGTATGCTAACCTGACATTCCCGAGATAAGAAAACTTGGCACAGGTTGGTATATTATTGCACCCAAGTGTAAGAATCGGTTGACTGGAGTCAAGTGGCTCTTTTGAAAGTTGATCAGACAACCATGATCCTGAAGCGTCTTGATTGTTAGTGCCATGTCTGAGCGAGTGTTTAGTGCCAAGGACTGGATTAGAATGTCGTCCAAGTAGCACTGAACGCGGACCTGTACCAATCTGAGCTGTACGGCAAGAACCGCCAGGACCTTGGTGAAGACCCTGGGAGCCGATGATAGACCGAATGGCAAAGCCTTGTATTGGTAATGATGGTTGGAATACCTGAATCTGAGGAACCGTCTGTGACCCGGATGTATGGGGATATGAAGGTATGCTTCTGTAAGATCTATTGACGTCAGGAAATTCCCCTGACGAATGCTGGCCAAAATGGAGTGAAGAGTTTGCATTTTGAACTTCTGATATACTAGGTACGAATTTAGGACCTTGAGATCGAGTATCGCCCTCCATCCCCCGAGGTTTTCGGAACCACGAAGAGGATGGAGTAGAACCCCTGTCCCAATTGATCCGATGGCACCTGCTCTATGGCCTCTATGTTTAGAAGATATTGAATGGCTTCCTTCATGAGACCCTGCTTTATGGGATTTCGTGATAGGGGGCAGGCGATGAATTGCCGAGGAGGGGATGTTAAGAACTCCAGGGACAGACCGTCCCTGATGGTGGTGAGAACCCAAGTGTCCGTGGTGGTGTCTTCCCATTTGTGGAAGTAATAAGCCAGTCTGCCGCCTATAGGAGGGGTCCGTTCCGAGTCATTTTGTCCTACGGAAGGGACGACCTTACCTGCCACGAAAGGGCCGCTTGCTCTGAAATTGTGGTTTTGGCCTGTCTCTGTAGCCGGACCGGTCCGAGGAACAGTCCGGCCCCGCTGGAAAGGACCGAGAGACGCTCCCCGAAGCCAGATGTGGGCTAGTCCGAAAGGAAGGACGGCGATTGTATGGATTGAAACGTCTGCCTGTTCTTTTGGAGAGGTGAGAGAGTACTCTCTTCTTTTCTCTGTTTTCAATCAGGTAAGGAGTAAGGGCCTCCCCGAAGAGGCGACCGCTTTGATACGGGGCAGCAGCCACCCTCCATTTGTGTCTGGTGTTGGCACGCCAGTTCTTAAGCCAGAACAACCGACGTGCAGCGATGTTAGAGGCTATGGCCCGGGCCGAAAACCTGGCCGATTGCAGAGACACATCTGCCATGTATTCTAGTGCTGCCCGCAACTTTGTGACATCCTGGTGCACTCTTACCTCGTCTGGGGAGATCCTAGATTGAAGTTCACGAAGCCACATTAGTGAAATCCTGGCAAAGAAGGAGTTCGATGTGGAAGCTCTTATCGACATGCCGAGGCCTGGTGCGTTCTACGGAAGGAAACCTTGGATTTTTTGCCCTCGGCCTTCAGAGCCTCAGACATATCCCTGGGATCTTGGAGTCTGACAAGATGGGAGAAAGAGACTTGTCTACTCCCGGAACCTCCAGTGCATCATTGAGAGTAGAGACCGTATCCAAGAGTTTACAGTCTATTCCCCCAAGGGCCAAGAAGGTACCAGGGGATCCCCATTGATCCTGAATGGATTTCAAAAACATGGGAGGGCAAGGGATCTGTTGGTTCTTTGTAACCGGTTCCGAGAACAGCTGATCAGAACTCTGGCCAGAATCCTGATCGGACACTTGGGATTTCACTGGATCAATCTTTCCGGTGGCACAGGCCTTGCGTAAGAGCGAAGGGAAAGAAGCAGGATTAAACACACTGACCAGGGGAGTGGCTTCTGTGTGAGTGTCCTTGTCATCTGACCACAGACCCTCTTCGAGGGCCTGTTCAGAATATTCAGATACCTTGCTATCACCAGAATGCGGTGGTGAGGCCGGATCTGGGAATTCATAATCCCTGGGCCGTGCAGTCTCCGCGGATGGAGGGGGTTTGACGGCCCTGGGACTGGTGGGGTCCTTACAGAAGAGGCCATGGCTTGAGCCACCGCCTGCAAGATAATGGCCTGGAGCTGGGCGGTGAATGAAGGTTGTTCCAGGGACCGGAGGCCCGCCGCCGTCAGAGTGAAAGATGCCGACGGGATCTGAGGTGGACCCGTAATGGGGAAACTCCCCGGGATTCCACAAGCTACTGAGGGAGGGATGAATTTGCATCCTCAGATCCTGTTCAAAGAGAGAAAGATGATCCTGGCTGAATCCAAGTACGGGACCCTGTTCTAGGGCCTGTTCGGGAGACCAAGCCTGTGCAAAGGGTGAGGGGCGTGGACCCTCAGTTATAGATGTAAGGGGGGGGAAGTGGAGGCAGGTTGGACCTCCGCTGCACGCTGTTGGGCCTTGGTAAATTGTCTTTCCAACACCCTATGCTTGCTACCTGCCTGTTTTTCGGCCGCCTTAGAGCCCCGTTTAGTTTTGGCCTTGACCTTTGCGGCTGCTTCTTGGTTGGGTGACTTGTGTTTCTTATTTCCACTCGAAGTGGAAGCCTGTGGAACGGTGTTATCCGCCATGTTGAATAAAAAACAGGAGTTTTCCAGCAGATCTCTGGAGCTGTCCTGGTCTGCAGGAGATGAGGCTACGGCCTACCTAGGTGGTACAGGCCTACACGAGGGTCTGTGAAATCCGGCCCACCGTTAAGCGCAGAGTCACACTGCGCGATATAAGTCGCGCATCACCCAGGGAGCTGTCCTCTCCCCTTTCAATTGTCCAGTGTCCTTGGTTGTTAGTACTGTAAACAATTGAGTTATTATTATTATTTATGTTTATTATTATTTATTATTATTATTTATTTATTATTTTTTTAATGGGGGACCCTCGTGTCTCACTTAGTGGCGGCTAGGACAGCAATTGCCAGTCCACTAGATGCAGACAGCGGAACAGGCAAGGCAAGAAACAACCCAAAGTTATTATAACTGATTTGTTAGAGTAATCTAGCAGGCAGGAATGTGGCAGGTGCTTAACACTGTATATTGAAGATAATTAATATCTGAGAACTGACAGATGAATCTGCACAATGCAGAGTAAGATTGAGAAAAACCAAAGAGAATTGATTCAGAAATTCCCCTTGCCAGCCACGTGGTGGCCTAAAATGGCGTCTGTAATGGAGAAGAAGAAGAGCCTGGACACAATGAGGGATATAGGAGCCCCTACATCCGCAGGGAGAGGCTGTCCCTCGTTGATAAAAAAAAAAAAAAAAAAGGAAAATTTGAGAGAAAGCCCCCCCCCCCCATTGTGCCAATGGCCCACGCTGTCAGGAAAGGTAACCGGGAAGGAGCAAATAAAATATCAGTAAAAGAGGCCCGATCACGCGGCGAGCCTCAAAATGGCGCCCGTGACGGTCCGAGAAAGAAGGAAAAAACTGGAGAGTGTAAATATGAATTTTTTGAGCTGTAAGGGAAACGCAGGATAAGGATCTGGCAGAAATCAATTGAAAGGAGCCTGGGAAGGCTGTAAACGAGGGGATGCGATCGCCGCGCTGCGCAAAAAGCGGCAATCACGACGATCAGCTGGTCAGCGGTAGAAAAAAACTTGCCAGGCAAGGAGAGTAATGCTGAGACATAAATTAGGGCAGCGCTGAGCTCAGCGCTGAACTAGTTCACCAAAACAGGAAAGAAGAATCCACGAATGGAAATAATACTACCTGTCCTCCTAATTTAAATTTGGGAGCCAAAGTTCCACGTCTCTTCTGGGCTGAGACCAAAAAGAAACTGGGGCATGGTCAGGCCCAGCAGGGGCGTGACAACTTTGATTGATTGGTCTAATTGAGCTAGAGGACTTCTAAAACCCATTCGTGGATTCTACATTCCCTACATGCTGGAGAACAATGATCACCCATGATTAGGAAGGATGTCAGAGTCACCCCAAAAAGCCTTTTTTTGTCTAAACTCTAATGATGATCTGTCAGACTCAACACTTGCAGAACCACCTTTAAATCTGATAAGACAAAATAATGGACTAGTAGCAGGCCAAAATGCTTGGATCTTTTGAGGAATCCAAGTGCAAATGACTGGAGATATATTATCACTTACCAAAGCTAGAGCTTTTCCCCCTATGACTACTCTGCAACATTACAATGCAAGCCAAAAAGGGGCAACATTTGCATTGTGATATATATTTTATTATTCACCCATCCATCCCAGATGCCCACGCTTATTATTTTTTTTACTTTTATTTACTGCTGCAGAAGTCTAGCGTTGTCTTTCTCCAGAACACAGAGCCAATACTAAGAGCTAGTTCTCTTCTCAGAGAATAAGAAATCTATAATAAATCCTGCCTTCCAATGACAGACAAAAATTAACCTATTTGTATTGGTTCACTCCTTTGTTGAATGAGAACAGTATTTAATTTTTGTTTGATGTGGAAAAATGTACTTAAGTTTATCTTATACTTGGGAATACTAGTCTTCCGGTCAATCAGGATTTTTTAAATTGTATTTATATGCACTGTTTCTCTTTTTGTCTGTAAGTTGCCCAATTGCCAAGATGGATAGCATTGAAATTAGATGAATAAATTACCGTAAGAGTTGACATATATGTGCTGAGAAGTTCATTCACCACATCCTGAGAAAGAAGAGGCTGCAGAAAATTCATCTCCAGTTCTGGTGCCAGTTCCAAATTTCCCATCATTTCTTCACTAAAGTAAAGTGTACAGACAAATGACAAATAAAATTCTAGGATCAATTTTTCTTTAGTTGCAAAAAATGCACCATACATACACACCACACACACGCAACCAGGCAAATAATGAAATATTTTTTAAAATGTTAAAATAGCAAACTGTAAATACAGACAGTCTAACAAAGCAATTTAATAATAGTTTTTTAAGCTGAAGTGTTAAATAGGCAATTGATGCATATTTTAGTATTTGCATTTTTAATTCTGCAAAGTAAAAGTAAGTTTTCCTGAACAATTATTTGTTTATCTTTTATACTGGTACCTGGTATACTGGATACCTAATTATATAACTGGAAATTCACAATTAAAATCTCCTTAATAGACTCCTAGATTTAAGAATTCAAAGCCCAGCTGTGTGCATATTAGCAATAAGATGCATGTTAAATTTGGAAGATTAATTAGAATCTTCCAGATGTGGATTGCAAATAATTTATATATTTAGAAGATGAAGGAAGGAATAGGAGATGAGTGGGGATTAAAAGGGGTTAGAAGGAGGTTTAGAAAAAAACAAAACAGGAACAGAAGAGACTCAGTATAGTTTTATTTCTTTTTGTTTACTCTGAATGTTTTAGTTTTAAATTTTGAACCATAGAAAAAATACTAGAAGCCCATATCTTTTTTATTTAACAGATAGAATCACCAGTTCTTTGAATGCTTATAATATTCTATCCAATGGAAAGAAAAAGTAAAGAATACTCCATCCAGTTTTCAAGATCTTATTCTGCAGCATTTTTGAACATTTTCCAACCTACTATTGCTTCTTAATGCTTAACACTTGAATATCTAAAAAAAGAAAACTTCCATTTTTTCCCCTTCTTATCAAAAATGTAAATTCCTTGGAAACAGAATAAACTAAGTACAGGTAATCCTCAACCTGCAACAGTTCATTTACTGAACGTTCAAAGTTACAATGGCACTGAAAAATGTGACTTTTTACCATTTTTCACATGGTCACATGATAGAAATTTGATTGCTTGGCAACTGGCTCATATTTATGACAGATGCAGTGTCCTGGGGTTATGTGGTCACCTTTTGTGACCTTCTGACAAGTAAAATCAATAGGGAAGTCAGATTCACTTAACAATTAGGTTACTAACATAACAATTGCAGTGATTCACAACAACTGTGGCAAAAAAGGTTATAAAATGGGTCCAAGTTCACTTAACAACTATCTTGCTTAGCAACAGAAATTTTGGGCTCAATTGTGATTGTGAGTAGAGGACTATTTGTTTAAGATATAAATATATGTTTATTCTTAATATTCCATAAACAGTAAGGGATAGCCAAATGATTTTGACTGCATGACTTTATGACTAAACTTAAACAAATCTATTTATTAGAATTATTTTGAGAATTCGTTTTGAGAGTTTCCGATGTCTTCGCTGAAGAATAGACCCAGGGAAGAGATTCTCCTCCCCCCCCGGGTCCGATTTATGCTTGCCGGTGGGTCCATTTGGGCTAAAAGCTGCCCCGGAGAGGTGGCTACCAAGGGGTGAAGCTTTGGGGACCACGGGTCGGCGGTAGCCAGCTTGTTGGAGCCAAAGGAGCCCCCAGAATCAGCAGAAGAAAGGCAGAACGCATTTATGCAATCCGTCATTGCCAGCTGATTGTTGGAGACGGAGAAGAAGCTCAGAATGACAGCAAACAGCTGAGCCGGGTGAGAATGCCGTCTTCTTTCTCATGCTGATTTTTGGCAAATAGCTCCTTTATACCTTGAAGCGAAGCCTTTCACCTTTAGGGAGGGGGTGGAGATTTTTTTCCTCCCCCCCACTCCTGAACTTAAGTGGCAGTTTAAGCTTCTGTGCAACTTAAAAACTCTTTATATAGTAAAGCTGTCTGAGGCTCAAGAGAAATTTGGGAAGATCCTGTTTTTACAGAGGCTTTTTGCCTTTGTTTTTTGTTGGAAACCCACTGTAGCCTTTACTTTTTACCTTTTAAATTCTATAAACTTTTTTTTCTTTTTCTCTCTCTGTCTTGACTATTTTTTTTCTCTTTCCCCTTTTCCCCCTTTTAAACGCACTGGGAATAGATACTTTGTGTCACCTGGTGGCTACATTGAGAACTTTTTTCCACTTTCTTTTGCTTGGAGATGATTTAGACTAGAAGTTTGGCTGCATGCCCAGACATTTTTTTATCTAAGACCTTGAAATCTTGCTGAGAAAATACTTGCCTTTGGTTTATTTGGCCTCACAAGACAGACTATATTGATAAATAAAGGGTACTTGGAGCCATCTGCTTCTTTGGATTATAATTATTGTTTTTGGAACTGTCTTAGAAGAAGAATTGGAAACTAAGAATTTTTTTTTGAAAAAGAATTTGGTGGACTATAATTTTGATACTTTTTCTTTTTTCTTTTTATCCTTTTTATTCTGGGAGTATTTTCTTTTTTCTCTCCTTTTTTATTATCCTTTCCTCCTTTTTTCTCCTGTGGCTATTTTTTTACCTTTTTCTTTTTAACTATTTTTGTGGATTTTCCCTCCTAACAATAGGAGCCTATTGGATTATAAAAGCTGGCCATTTGGCTACCTAGTGGATTACAATATAAGTTATAAAGACAATGATGAATGTTTCAAACCTATCTAAACTTGGGGAAAAAGGATTTTCCGCCCCTGTCTTGACTTCTGCAAGTCCAGTATATCAAAAATCAATCACAGTGCTGCAGCAAAAAAAAATGGATGTTCAACAAAGAGACACTCAGGCAATTTTGCAGGCAATTGCAGCTCAGGCGGCAAAAAACTATGAAGACTTGAAAAATGATCTTGATAAAATGAGCCAAAAAATTATTAACATAGATTCTCAAATTGAAAATTTTTAAAAAAACGATTACAGATAACCAACAAAGGATCCAAAAAATAGAAGACAAAACAGTGGAAGTTGAACAGAAATTAGAATCCTTAAAAGATGAAAATGAAAAATTGGCCCAAATAAATGGAGAACTGGAAGATTCTTTGACGGTGATAGAGATGGAGCGAGCCTCATATTTTTTAAGATTTCAAAATATAATAGAAAACAAGGAAGAGAACCTCCTAGACCTGATAATTGAGCTACTTGCAGATGTTCTAGGAATGGGGAAGACCTAAATGGAAGGAGAATTGGACCAGGTCTACAGAGTTAACTCAAACTACACTAGAAGAATAAAAATGACCAGGAAAAGAATCGAGAAAAAACTAAGATGGTCTTTGAATAAATCTATATTGAAAGGAAAAGAATTCTTACAACTAGCAACAAAGGAAATGGAATTTTTTAAAAATAAATAAGAAAGAAGAAACATCCCTCCAAAATGTATGGGACACGGCTAAAGCATATTTTAGAGGGTTGGCCATAACTTACACCTCTAAAAAGAATAAAGAAAAGAAACGATTACAGTTAAAGCTGAGAGAAGAACTTAAAAAATTGGAACTAGAGTTACAAGTAGACCCACAAAAGAAAATCCTCAAGAAACAAATGGAGATAATAAAACATAAATTAAACCTGGCTGAGATGGATACAATGGCACAACAGATTAAACGGCCTAAACAGAACTTTTTTGAAAATGCCAATAAGCAGGGGAGATGGCTAGCATTGAAGAAAGAGAAAGAAAAAAGAACAATAAATAAGCTACAAGATTCAAAAGGAGAATTGCAATGTTGCAATGAAAAAAATCATTAAAGATTACTATGAGACACTTTAAAGGCAGAAGAAAATACAGTCGTACTTAAAAGAAACAGATTTGCCAAAAATCCTAGAGAATATTTGAAATATACTAAATGAGAAAATATCAATGATGGAGATTACAGAAGCTATAAAAAGACAAAAAAAGATAAAAATCCAGGTCCAGATGGACTTCTGCAGAATTCTACTTAGCATTACAAGATGTGTTAAGTCCGAGGTTGAAAGACCTGTGTAATGAAATCTTTTTGGAGACTAAAATACCAAAGTCGTGGACTGAAGCTAATATTACTTTGATACCCAGAGAAAATACCGACCTTACAAACATAAAAAACTACAGAGCAATATCGCTATTAAATGCGGACTATAAAATTTTTACTTCGATAATGGCAGAAAGAATTAAGAAATTCTTGACTGAATTTATACATACAGATCAAAATGGCTTTTTACCTAAAAGACAGATAAAAAATAACTTAAGAATGATTTTGGATGTTTTAGAGTACTATGAAAATCACCCAGGGAAACAGATGGCATTAATATGTCTTGATACGCAAAAAGCTTTTGACAACTTAAATTGGCAATTTATGTTCCAGCAGTTGATGGAAATGGACTTTGGGAAAAATTTTATAAATGCAATTCAAGCAATTTACCACAAACAAACGGCTAGAATAATTCTAAATGGAGATTATACAGAAAACGTGATATCAAAAAAGGTACAAGACAGGGATGTCTATTATCCCCACTGTTATTTATATTAACATTGGAAGTATTGACCAGAAATATTAGACAAGACATAGAAATTAAAGGACTGGAGATAAAAGAACAAAAATATAAATTACAAGCCTTTGCGGATGATTTGGTTTTTATCTTGGAGGAGCCACTTGAAACAGTTACTAAACTGTTGGAGAAAATAGAAAAGTTTGGAGAAGTGGCAGGTTTGAAAATAAATAGAGAAAATACTTAAGTATTAACAAAAAACTTAACAGATAAACAGAAAATTCAACTTATAAAAAAGACAAATTTACAAATAGTTAAAAAAGTTAAGTATCTAGGAATCTACTTAACAGCAAGATGTATAACATTAAAAGAAGATAACTATGAAAGATTGTTGAAACAAATAAAATTGAACTGGGAAAAGTGGAAAAATCTTTAACTGTCACTGCTAGGAAGAACAGCCACAGTGAAAATGAATATTTTACTGAAAATACTCTTCTTATTCCAAACAATCCCTGTAAACTTGGGAAAGGTCTTTTTTGATGATCTAAATGCAACAATATTAAGATTTATTTGGCAAGGGAAGAAAGCACGAATTTAAGTGAAAATGTTACAAGAAGCTAAAAATAGTGGAGGATTTGGACTCCCGGACTGGAAACTATATTATCAAGCAGCCATCTTACCATGGCTTAAAGAATGGATAACGCTGAGAAACAAAAGACTATTGTACCTAGAGGGGCATGACCTACAAATTGGTTGGCATGCCTTCCTATGGTACGGGAAGAATAAAACACACAGATATTTCCAAAACCATTTCATAAGGAATGCTCTTCTTTTGGAATGGGAAAGAATAAAAGAGAAAATTTATATTAAGCTACCTGAATGGCTTTCAACAATGGAAGCTTTTGCCTACCCAAATTTAATTAACTATGACAAAGTCGTCACCTATAAAGATACTCTGGATAAGGAAGGAAAATTGAAAGACAGACAAGATTTACAATGACAAAGTACTGACTTAGCATGGTGGCCATATTTGCAAATTCAAACAAGATATGAAAAAGATGCAAAGACAATGGGATTTTATAAAGAATAGAATTTGATCAAATATTATTAAAAACAGATGAAAATCTGATCAAGAAACTACAGATTTCTATTAAACTTGAAGAGGGAAGAAGAACAAGTAAAAGAAACAATGATAACATGGGCAAAAAACTTTGGATAGTCTATAGATTTGGAAGACTGGCAAAAATTATGGGATAGAAACAGCAAATTGACTAAAGCAGCTTCATATAAAGAAAATTTGTATAAAATGTTTTATAGATGGCATATGACACCAGTAAGATTAGCTAAAATGTTTAAAAAATACTTCAAACAATTGCTGGGAATGTAAACAAAGGCCAGGTACTTATTACCATATCTGGTGGGCACGCCCTAAAGCAAAAAGGTTCTAGCTTAAGATACATACATGGCTGGAAAAGATGACTAAAATACAGATAGAATTTAAACCAGAACTGTTTTAGGAATATTAGGAGCTAAGTACGAGAAGGAGAAGGAGTATTTAATATTGCATGTATTGACAGGAGCGAGAATAGTATTTGCCCAATACTGGAAAAATGAAAACTTACCAACTGAAGAGATCTTAATTAAAAATTTTTTAGAATGTGCAGAAATGGATAGATTAACCTTAGAGATTAAAGAAAAAGAAGATTCAGTTTATTTTAAAACATGGGATAAATTTTATCAATGGTTAGGAAAGCAAACTAGTGAGAAATTAATGTGATATGTTACTTTGAATATATATTAGTAAGAAGAATTATATGTATTGACCAACTGATATTATTTATGATTATTGTTTATCATATTCACCACAGCTATTTACTATTATATTAATTAGTATTAACTGAACATATGTACCCAGACAACAGTCTGTTTGCTAAAGCTTGAAAATGTTACTGGGGGGGAACCCCAATGTTGTTCCCAATCCTGTCCCAACCTCAACCCGAATCCTGACCCTAACCCCACCCTGAACCTTAATCCTTATCCTGGTCCTCTCTCTTCCCCAACCTTATAAAACTCAATAAAAACCTTTATAAAAAAGAATTATTTTTATTCTCTTAAAATGGGTAAAAAAATTGTTTTCATTTCATACTCATCTAAGATAGGCAAGAAGATTTGTACTTTGCAAAGAATACCATTCTATGGTATAATGATTGCTTTACATGCCATAGTTCACTACTTCAGTTCTTAAAATCCGTAACTAAAGAAGTATTTAAATTTGTTTTCTACCCATCTAGCTTTAAAGCAACTCTGGGCAGCTCACAACATTAAAAGCAATAAAATTATAAAAGAGAAATATGTCTAAAAATAAAAATAAAAATAAAATTACAATCCAAATGAAGTTACAGTAAAAGATGGGGAGGGATTGATCAGGATGCAATTGGGGGGGAGGTAGGATTTTCTTTTAATTCCTCAATTACCTCCAGTATGATACTCCCCCATCGAAGCTCCCAAACTATCTGGCAGAGCCATGTTTTCAGACTCTTACGGAAAGCCATAAGAGTAGGAACCAATCTTACCTGAGGAGGTAAGATGTTCCAAAGGGCAGGAGTCATGGCAGAGAAAATTCTTCTCCTGGACCCCATCAGCCAAAATTAGTGCTCCACCTGAAGTAGTGCCATAGAAAATCCCGCCAAATGTGAAAATGCCAAAGGAGTATTGCTAGTGAAGTTCATGGAGTGTGGTGTGACCATCAATTCAGAAGTCTACTGTGAAACGTTATGAAAACTCAGACGAGCCATCCATAATAAGCATTGGGGTATGCTGACTTCTGGTGTGGTATTGGTCCACAATAAAGCTCACCCGCATACCACTAGACCAGGGCTTTTCAACCTTTTCACCGATTGTACCACTTTTAGGATATGGCAATATTCGAATACCACCAAGGTGTCAAAAACTTGATGACCCCCCCAAAAAAACCACCAAACCTGTTCAAAGTTGCAATTGCACTGAAATGACTTATGACCATTTTTCACACTTATGACCATTGCAGCATGCCCAGGGTCATGTGATTTATATTTGAATGCTTGGCAACTGATTCATATTTATGATGGTCACAGTGTCCCAGGGTCATGTGATCCCCTTTTGCAACCTTTTGACAAGCAAAGTCAATGGCAGGGCTGCTGGTGGCGAAGTGCTAAGGGAGTGATGGCGAACCTTTTAGAGACCGAGTGCCCCAAAACTGGCCCCGCCCTGGCTCCACCCCCTGCCTCGCCCCTACCCCGCCTGCCCACAGGGCCACTCACCACCTCCAGGGCCCACCGCAGATTGCCCAGGCAGCGCAGCAGCGCTATGGCAGTCACACCCTCTGCCCGCACCCCACAGCATCAACTGTGCGCGATGGGGCGTGAGGGCAGAATCTTGTCTACGCTGCCTGGCTGCCATGTTCTTGGCTGTGCTGCTCCACATGGGCCACGCTCAGGGGCGACTCTCCTCCAGGGGGGCTGCTGGTGAGGAGGGGGTCACGGGGGGAGGCAAAGCTGGGGCAATGGCACGTGTGCTCACAGAGAGGGCTCCGAGTGCTGCCTCTGGCACCCGTGCCATAGGTTCGTCACCACTGTGCTAAGGCTTACTTCCCTCCCTCCCTCCTTTCCTCTTTCTCATGCCCACCTCCTTCTGAAGGAAGAATTTGAACCCCCCCATATTTTCTCTCTTCCATATATTCATCAAACAAGGAAAAGCCTCCAGAGACAGAAAAGACAAACTGCTGAGTGAACTAGCTTAAAAGGGCACATTCCCCTTTAAGAATTAGCTACTGGCTAGAAAGCAAAGTTAAGGAGCGCAGCCGGCACTA
>NW_015387466.1:334677-396393 GCF_001527695.2 Protobothrops mucrosquamatus | reverse complement strand
GGCTGCCGGCTAAGGCAGCCTCCCCAAATGGCTCCATTCATAAGTAAAGGAATGCTACAGGCAAAATCCATTCAGGAGAAAAATACTTCAAAATCCCTTGCAGCAAAACTTACAGCTAACAATAGCAGAGCAATAGAAGCTAACACGAGACATCAGCCAAATAGAAATTGCCAAACACTCCTTAAGAACACAAAGCCCACATTGCACAAATCCCAGAACTTCAAAGTCACAAAAGCACATAAGAACCCTTCCACTCTCCATCTCCCCTGTGCCTCACCTCCAGCCATTGCTGCCTTTTTTCATTCCTCGTGGAGGGCGACCCCTCCCCCACTGCATTTCTTGCCTGTTTGCTGCTGCCAGCACAGGTGGCTGCCACAGCAGTTGTAGATCGGCTCATGGCTGGCCATCTTGATCTTCTCTTCTCTCCTCTCCCCCCACCCTCCTCCTTCTCCTCCTCCTCTTTCTTCTTCTTTCCCTTCGGTGCAGCTAGAGCTGACTCCCCCTCCTCCCAAGGCTGCTGCTTTTTCTCTCTCTCCCTCTCCCGCCCAAACTGCCTCCTTTTATAGCCTCTCCTGTCTCCGTCCCCCCCTCCTCCTTTCTCAGCCACTCTGCAGCTCCAGAGGACTCTCTCACAGTAAGTCCTTGCCTGCGCTGGCTCTTTCCCTCCCCCACTACACTTGGCTAGGCAGGGCTGCGTACCACTTGCCACTCGTTAATGTACCACAGGTGATACGTGTACCACCGGTTGAAAAACCCTGCACTAGACGCACCCAAGTAGTTCTGTTGGGATGTTTTTGATCACGCCCAGATTTGGCGCCGAGCAACTACTACTAAGGAATTTCAAACCTTGTAAGATATTATGACAAGGGCCTCAGATTGAATGGCAATTATGTCAAAAAGTAATGTAATAATGTAAAATGTAAAATTTTCTAATGTGTATAATAAACGTTCTGTATCTGCAAGTGTCTATCATTGATAATCAAACAGAGGTTTATTTCCAAATTGCCCTCGTAATTCTCTTTTAATAAACTCAATATAACCAAAGAAAGAACTTTCTTATTTTTTAGAAGATTCTGTATTGACCTCAACCTATCATTAAAGACAGATTTTTGAAAGGCTTGTCATTCTTGCTATCTTTGACCTTGCTGGATATATGGGGCTTGACAAAATTTATTAAAATCACATAATTCCTACTAGTACCAGCCCTAAATAATAATATCCTTACCTTTTATAAGTATTTAAAACCCAGGTCAAAAGGCTAACAATTTCATTTGCCTCTAAATCTTCTGAAGCCAGGTCCTGCATACGTAAAGACAATGCCCGGTGATACATATACAGCAATCTCTTGAAAATTTCATAATGCAGGGGGAAACACTGATCCATAAGATTTTTAGCCACCAAAAGATCATCAAGAACATATTTTCGAATTATTTCCAGATGGCGAACAAGCCACATTTTGTCAGACTCTCGAGTATCAGCTTGAGTGCCTTCAATCCTAGTAATAACAGTTCGATCCAGGACATTAAACATTTTTTCTTTCCACTTCTTAGGTCTCCCAGGGGGGATGAATCCAGTTTGCTTTTTCCGATCTAACATACGCCGATCTATCTTTTCTTCTCTCTCAATTATTCTCACAACTGAAACAAGCAAGGTTGGATCTCTACGGACAGTGACTAGAGACCTTTGAATGACCATCCAGAGTTGCTTGGCCAGTTCTTCGGAAAGTTTCTGCATATCTCCAAAATAGCTATCAATTAGGTTCATATCATGGGTATTCTTGCTATCCATGCGATATTGTTCATACATAAGATCATCTCGGGAGCACTCCAAATCCATCAACTTTCGATGGGCTTGCAATAATTGTCCTTGCTCAATCAAGTCTTGAGTCTCCTGGACTATCTCTGGGACTGAGAAGAAAAAGAGAAACCATAGATTTAAGTCATATTATATCCTACAAACTTAGTTTTGGAATTGTAGCTGCATGACACAGCTGCATTATTACTATACATTAAATATTAACATATAAATTCATACTAATACTACACAACTCTTTGTATTGTCAGTATATGAGATATTTTAGAAGTCATACCTGAGAATATATTTTTGAGGTTTTCTACAGCAGCTGCCAATTGACTATGTTGAACTACAGCATCTTTAACATCTTTGAGATTTTCTATGGTGTTGATACTCTGCCGCCAGTCTTTATTGACATCAACTAAAGACTGCTGTATGTCCTTGACATCATGCAATGCAGTGTGCAGTTGGCTTAAACCAGTTCGAACTCCATCAAGTTGTGACTGAATTGCAGCCTAAAAAAACCAAGCTTGGTAGTTAATTTACTCCATAATAGCAATAAATACCTAACATGCTCAAATATTTATTCTTACATAAAAGACAATCTTATTAATAAAACACTGAAGCTTATTAAAATGGAGGCAGGTTCTATATTTAAATGTAGAAACATGGGGTCCTTGCTACTCTATGAGCTTGATTTTTTTGCTTGCAGACATTTTGTTACTCAATTAGATAGTATCCTCAATGCAGTTGAAGTTGGGTAACGAAATGTCTGCAAGAAAACAACCAAGCCCAGAGAGCACCATGGATTTCACAGTTCAATCTGAGCTATGTATATTTTTTCCCACTGAAATATAAAATGTCTCAATGTACAACACAAATAGCTTTTCCTTTTTAATGGAATATTATTAAAGGAGAACAATTCATTTGAATTTTCCTTTCTAGGGAAAGTTGTTGAGAAGATGGTTGAAAAGCAGGTCCAGAATTTCCTAGATGAAATAGATTATCTTTCCAGGTGGAGTTCAGGCCTGGTTATGGAACAGAAACAGGAATAGCGGTGTTTTTTGATGATCTCTGGCAGGAGTGGGTTAATGCATCCATCCTCACTTTACTTGACCTCTCAGCAGCCTTCAATAGCACTGATCATGGTATCCTTCTGGAGCCACTTTGGAGGTTGGGAGTGGGGCCTCTCGGTTGTCCTGAGTCACTTCCTTCCTCTATGGTCACTTTCAGTTGGTGTCGATAGAAAGTGAGAGGTCTGGCTTTCATCCCGCTTTGTGGTATCCTGCATTGCTCAATACTTTTTCCACTTCTGTTTAACAGCTACATGAAGCTGCTGGGTGAAATCATCTGCCACCATGGGCTGAGATATCATCAATATACTGATGACACCCAGCTATATGTCTTGACCCATGGGAGTTACATGACACTGTGACCTCCCTCTTGCAGTGCTTGGAGGCTGTTAAGGGCTGGATGGGGAGCAACAGGCTGAAATGGAACCCTGACAAGACGAATGGCTCTAAGTTTGGGTTCTTTGGTCCATGGAGAATTGCCATCTCTGGAATTGAATGGGGTGGCACTGTCCCAGACAGACTCAGTGTGTAATCTGGGAGTTCTCCTGGATTCAAGACTCCAGCTCAAAGCCTTTGCATAAGAGCAGGTTGTGCACCAGTTATGCCCTTTCTTGGATCAACAATCCCTGTTCACTGTCATTCATGCCCTAGTTACCTCCCCTCTTAACTAATCCAATGCACTCTTCATGAGATTGCCCTTGAAAAGTAGCTATAAGCTTCAATTGGTTCAAAATACAGTGGCCTTCATGGTTTTATGCAAGCCTAGATGTGCACATGTGCTATCTCTCCTGCAGGAGCTACATTGGTTACCAATTTGCTTCCAGGTCCAATTCAAGATGCTGGTTGTCACCTTTAAAGTCCTACATGGCTTGAAACTAGGTTATTTGAAGGACCATCTTTTCCTGGTCACATCTATCTGACCCAACAGAGCAGGGAGGCAGGGAATTTTATAGGTCCCCTCTCCTAAGGAGGTACTTCTAGCGAGACTAAGAAGAACGACCTTCCACATGGTGACTCCCTCCCTATAGAACATCATCCCTACAGAGATGAGATTTGTTATGACTTTGACCACCAGGCCTCTTTCACAAAGCCCCAAAAACCTGATTTTGCAAATGGGTCTTGGAAACCCAGAATGGAATGGAGCCCATCAAGTATCTTATTTGATTCACTTATTGTTATTACCAGGGCCACCTTTTATTATTTTTTATATTAGGTTTTTGTCTTTGTAAGCCACCCGGAGTCACTGAGTGAGTTGCCAGCCATATAAATGTTTATTCATTCATTCATAAAATAAAATATCACTTATATTACTGATAGATTAGAATATTTATAGCTCAGGGTTAAACTGTGGCATCGTGACATGGTGGTGTCCACGTTTTGTGGTTTTCTTGCAGATGTTTCATTACCAAACTAGGTAACATCAGTGCTAGAAGGAAGAGGGTTTGCTCTTATGTTTATTTAATAGTAGCTTGCTCCGTCAGTGTCGGTGGGAGTGCTTTTGATGGCTCCTTGATTCAGGTATTGTTTACTTCTTGATTATTGTTCTAACAATAATCACAATTGGTGATTATTAACAATAACAATGTTGCTGTTAGCCTCTTCTCATCTGAGTGTTGATTGTTGGTGAAGAGGTCTTTTGGTCTTTTTGCTTCCTTTTTTGGCTTTTTGGTTGTCTCTTATGAGATGATTTTTATTCTTATTTATATGTGTAGTGCTACCACCGAAAGAGCCGTTGGAGTCCAGGTTCTCCTGGCCATGTTGGTATCGCTGCTGGTCCACAGTAGTCCCTCACTTAGGCACCTCTGCTTGGCTGGAACACGTGATGAGATGGTGGTCAGTCTCTCTCGGCAGATAGGTCATGTGATGGGGGGGTAGTCAGTCTCTCCCAGCAGGCAGGTCATGGGATGAGGTGATGGTCAATCTCTCTTAGCAGATAGGTCATTTGCAGGGAAAATATTCAGGTGGCTGTTCTGTTGTTGTTGTTGTTGTTCCTCTTCTATCTCCTTTTCTCCCTCAGGCTTGCCCCACAGAAGCCTCTCATATCCTGTCCCCTTCTCTCCCTCAGGCTTGCCCCACAGAAACCTCTCATATCCTATTCCCTTCACTCCCTTAGGCTTGCCCCACAGAGGCCTCTCCTAACCTATCCCCTTCACTCCCTCATGCTTGCCCCATAGAAGCCTCTCATATCCTATCCCCTTCTCTCCCTCAGGGTTACCTCATAAAAGGCTCTCCCATTCCTCCCTATTGTCTCCTCTCTCAGGCTTATCCCCCCCCCCCCAACCTGGGCCTCAGCAGAGTCTTCCACTCCTCTCTGTCCTCTTGCTGACTCCTCTCCTAGGCATTTCCCAGCACTGCCTCTTCAGCTCACCTCACCCCCGTTACACACTCCCCTCACCCAAAATTCTTTGGTCTCCCAAAGAGTGGGAAGTGCTCACCAAGAATCTGGGGTGTCAGGGGATGGGTCAAAATTTTGTCTAGCACTGAGTACTGCCTCTTCTGTGCTGTGGTCCAGAGTATCATATGTCAGTCTCCTATGGGGTGTATTACCCATTTTGGTCTTTGTACCTTGGGTTCGGTTGTAATGAATGAGTCATGCTCCTGAGACTTCTTGCACCCAAAAGTCTCTGAGGCTGGAGGCCCATTCTCTCATTCTAGCTGTTGTGAGGCATGTGGAAGGATTGAGACTTTCTCCACAGGCTCCTCCAGCCCAGGAGCCTCTGGAGCTGGTGGCACTCACTTCAGTTCTGGCAGCTGCTCAGACTGCTTGTCAGCTTTCCACTCGGGTTCTCTAAGAACTTCTTCCCATTCCCAAGCTTTAGGTACAAACTCAGAGCTCCTCAGGCCCCATCTCAGTGCCTGATGTGGGGGGAGTTGTTGCAAAGTTTTCCAATGACCACAATCAGTTCATACAGCCCTCTTCCTCTTCGCTGGCCTCTCTTTTCCTTCTGTGGCTGGAGCAGGTTGTGCTCGAGTCACTGATCTCATTGTTGAGCAGGATTCAGTTGCTTTTAGAGTAGATGGCTGAGAGGCTTGTATTGCCTCATTTAGAGGCAATAGATGATTTCGGTGCCATGCTTTCAAAGGCCCTGAACTCCCTTCTGGTCGAATCAGGTACACTGGCAATCCATGTAGCTTCTCACTGACAATGTATGGCTGAGAACTCAATTGGTCTGCCAGTTTATGCTTTCCAGGAATGCCCAGATTTCTCAATAATACCCGATCGCCAGGTTGCAAATCTTGAACTCTCACTTTCAGGTCATAATTCCTCCTGTTTCTCTGTTCTTGAAACTCTGAAGTGACTACAGCCTTCTCATAAGCCATCTTCAGATTCCTCTTCAACCTGTCTACATAATTGTGATGTGAATTGAATAAGGTTTTGTCCATTGAGATGCCAAATGCTATAACTACCAGCAGTCGGGCCTCCTTGCCAAACATCGGTCAATATGGAGAATACTCTGTAGCATCATTTTTCATGCTATTATATGCGTGTTTCTTCTTCTGTGCAGTCAGTGTCCCTAACATGTCAAGAAGAGTACGATTGAACCTCTAAGGCTGTGGGTGATAGAGAGCGGTGCGTGACTTCCAAATGCCTAGTATGTCCAGCAGTCGTTTAACAAACTTGCTTTCGAAATCTCTGCCTTGATCGGAATGTATGTGCTGAGGTAGCCCATAGTGTACAAAGAACTTTTCTACAAGTACCTTGGCTACTGTGGTGGCATGCTGATGAGCTGTTTTTGCTGCCAAAGCTGATTCCCTGGGAATGCTGCTATCTTAATTTGAATGGGGGCACTCAGAGATGACCAAGATGACTTCTGGACAGCCGTGGATCCATTTGGGAAGGGGAGTCTTGAAGATTCCAGTTCCCTCTGGAAGCAGTTGAAAAGTCACTAAGCGAATCCATCTTTCTGTTAGCAGATTCTTTTCCTTAAGTATTTTTGGGGTTGTAACTTTCACTTTTTGAATTTATTGTTTTTGTTCTTTGCTCTTAAAAATTAGCCAGCTGTTGAATGTTGATTTATTTCAATCCCTTGCTGGATTGCAACTGTTTTTTCTTTTCCTTTTCCTTTGATATATGTTATTCTGAATAACCTTTGTTCTCTCTGTAAGGAAACAAAGCACCCTTCAGGATGGTGAAGTGCTTCCATTTGATTTACATTAATATTGGACTCTCACCATGGGACTTTTGTATTTTTTGAATTTGCAAAATATTTGGAGTTTATCTCTTTTGAATTTTTTTTAGGTTGAAATATACAGAAAATATCTTTCATGTTTCCTTCTGTTTTAGTGTTCTTTGTACCGAGTTTCACAGAGTAATAATGTATCAGATTATAGGCAAGCAATGGTGGCTGAAATCTATGGTTGGGCAGTATGCAGCTTTTAGCTGAAAGTTTTTTTAAAAAAGTTTGATGAGATGATAATGGCTATAGAAAATATGCAGAGGCATGTCGTTTTGGATAAAAATTTCACAAAAGAAAGTTGCAGACCAAAGAGCTGGAGAGCTAACTGAATTGATCCCATGTGTCTCTTTCAAATTCAAACATGCATATCTTTACGATACTAGGAGTCTGACTGAATAGGGAAGAGACAAATTATTTTTTCCTACAAAGACTGAGGGAGAATGGATTTATTACATCTAATCAGAAACCACTTCTATTAGGATTTTGTTGGGAAGATAAACCTATGTGGAGACTAAGTCTATTATATTTAATTAAACAACAACTGATAAAAGATTGGATTAAGAAACAAATGTGGACATTTGATTCAGGATGAATTACTTTTAACTTTTAGGATGATAAGAGGCCATGGCAAACTTTCTATGAGTGGATTACAATAACAGTTTATTAACAGAGAAGTTTAAAATCTTGTCTTTTTTAATAATAATAATAATAATAATAATAATAATAATAATAATAATAATAATAATAATAATAATAATAATAATAATAATAATAAAGTTGGAAAGGACCTTGGAGGTCATCTAGTCCAACCCCCTGCTCAGACAGGAAACCCTATACCATTTCAGACAAATGGCTGTCTAGTCTCTTCCTAAAAACGTCTAGTGTTGGAGCATTCACAGCTTCTGAAGGCAGATTGTTCCACTGATTAATTGTTCTAACTTCAGGAAATTTCTCCTTAGTTCTAGGTTGCTTCTCTCTTTGGTTAATTTCCATCTGTTGCTTCTTTTCCTGCATTCAGATGCTTTAGAGAATGGCTTGACTCCCTCTTCTTTGTGGCAGCCCGAGACATTGGAACACTGCTATCATGTCACCCCTCTTCATTAAACTAGACATACCCAATTTCAGCAACCATTCCTTATATATTTTAGCCTCCAGTCCCCTAATCATCTTTGTTGTTCTTCTCTGTACTCTTTCTAGAGTATCAACATCTTTTTTACATCGTGGTGACCAAAACTGGATGTAGTATTCCAAGTGTGGCCTTACCAAGGCATTGTAAAGTGGTATTCATGTGATCTTGATTCTATCCCTCTGTTAATGCAACCTAGCACTGGGTTGGCTTTTTTGGGAGCTGCAGCACACTGCTGGCTCATATTTAAGTGATTGTCAACTAGGACTTCGAGATCCCTCTCACAGTTACTACTATTGAGCAAGGTACCACTTATACTATACCTGTGCATTTGGTTTTTCTTGCCTAAATGTAGAACTTTACTTTTTTCATCATTGAATTTCATTTTGTTAAATAGTGCCCAATGTTCAAGTCTGTCAAGATCCTTCTGCATTTTTATTCTTCTTCCTGTTAGCTATTTTTTCATTAATATAATATATAGAAGACAGGTCAATATTTTTCAAATAGATTTACTAGTTGAAAATTTGGGGGGGGGGGCTGCTTCACAAGGGGTGGGAACCAATATTGTAGCAATGTATTAATCAGTATTCAATTAGCAGAATATGTATATGGGTGTTGGTGTTTTTTTCTTTTCTTTTCTTTTCTTTTTGATGTACTTTTTTAATGTCTTGATTGTTTTGTGTTTTCTTTTGCTTCTTGTTCTTTTTTGGATTTTAACTTTCTTTTCAATAAAATAAAAAATAGAATGAAACAAAAAAAGTCTACTAATCACTAAAAAGAAGTAAATGGATATACATGCATAGGAGAAGTTTCACTTAAATGGCATTATTTCATTTACTTTATCAAAATTGTTTTTTCTATATATTTCTTTATATTTAGAAAATATATTTTCAAAATATATTACAATGCTTTAAAAGCCCTTAATATATAGACATTTTCCCATATAAATGTTACTTCACTATAGATTTATTAAAAGTGAATATACATCAAGATTTTCTAGCATCCTGCATATTAAATCTGCCACATAAATTAAATGTCAATTTATATTTTTGTACATTTTGTTTTGTATTTAATTTGCATTTCAATTAATATCTGAATATTTTTTCCCCTAAAATGAAAAGATATATAAGCACAAGAAAGATCAGTGGGAATGCTATGTGATTAGAAAAGGACTTGAAGCAAGATACTATAGGGGGAGAGAAAAAATTGATTAAAGGAGTTCAAAGTTTAAACAAAATCAGCAATGCCAAAGAGCCTGTTCCTCAATTGCAAAAAGAAATTGAATTTATAAATAATAATTTATAAATAATATATAAAATCTTAACTAATATATGGCTTAATAAATTAGAATCTATTCACATCCAGGTATATTTTAAAATTACAATCTTATTCTCATTGATCTAAGCAAAATCTCCTTTAATTTCAATTATTAGATTTTCCCCATTTTTTATTTCATTTATTTAAATAAATCAATTATTAAATAATTAAACAGTTAATATTACACAAATTTGCAATTTAATTATTTCTTTTATTTTTAATTAATTTTAATTATAATAATTTCTGACATAACTTTTGTAATTCTAACTGTGCCGTTCTAATTTATTCTGATACATAAAATAAAAGGCTTATGAAGGGTATTTTATAGATTAGTGCTGTGGTTAGACAACAGCTACAGCACTATATACACAGAAATTCAAGACTATCAAAAATATTATTCTATACCTTCAGTCGTGCTTCTACTGATGCTTTCTTACGGCCTTCTCTTCTACGATATTGTTCCACTTTATCTAACTGGTCTGGTCGCTGAAGCATCCCAGCTACCCTTTGTACAGCTGTTGCAACTGCTTCCCTGTCAGTCTCCTCCATCTTAAAGCAAAGCCTGAAAATGTAGATGCATACATAACTTAAAAATAATGGAGAATGGATTCATAAATTATATACCAACGTGGAATTAGGATTATTGCATCTATTCACAGGACCAAGCCACAATCTTAAAAATAAAAAAATACTACTATATCTACTTAATTATAGCAACAGAAACAATTACTATGCAACATAACAAAAAAACCAGTGATAAAGTAAAGGTAATGAGATTTCAGAAGCAAGAACCATAATTTTATTGAATTGCCGGGTCTTAGATTTGAGATTTGGGTGGTATGCCTATTTGTGGTATGACAAAGTAAACGTTAACTCTGGTTTTAAGATTCATGCCATCAGGCAATCAATTGCATGTATACGGTGGAAGTATAAGAGATTAGCTGATAAAGTGCCATTTTGGCTATCACCTCATACAAAACAGAGATGATTTCAGAATGTAAATGGATGACATATCAAGAGTTATTGATATTTGAAAAAGAAGGATTTAAGATAAATATAAAAGAACAATTAGTAAGTTGAAGAATTTGCTTGTTTACTTATTATAGAATTTTTGAAAGATTTAAATTTAAATTTGATAAAAAGTTTTGTTTTCACAGGAACTAAATCTGAATGTTAACTTATGTTCTGGAGGTGACCACTTGATTTCTAAAGTGGTTACTTAAAATGTTACTTAAGATGAACCTAGAAAATGAATATGTTAAAGAGTGTATAGTAAAATGGGCAAAATTGTTTGGGTATAATATGCTAGATAAATGGGAGAATGTATGGACAAATGGACTAAAATTCACATTAAATTATAGTTTGAAAGAAAACTTTTACAAAATGATGTATCGATAGTACTTGACCCCAGGCAGACTAGCAAAATGTATAAAGAGATTTCTAAGTGCTGGAAATGTAATCAAAATCCAGGTTCGTTTTATCATACATGGTAGTCTTTCAAATATGTGAAAACATACTGGATAACAATGAAAATGCAAAAAATATTTAAGATACAAATATTAATGAAAACTGAAGCTATTCTTTTAGGTATAAGCCAATTGAAAAACAATTTGGGGTGCTACTCCTTCACATGGTGACCGTTAGGAGGATTGTACATGCCAAACACTGAAAAGAAAAAGAGTTGCCGAATGTTGAAGAATGGATTTTGAAATTGACTGAATTAGCAGAGATGATGAAATTAACTGCTTTGATTAGAGATAATGGACTAGACAGTTTTATAAGAGACTGGAAATCATTTGTAGACCTTCTATGTGCTTAATATAATGGATAGTTAACTATCCGTGATTATATTTAGTAAATATACATATACATACATACACAGACACACACATACAAAAGGGGAGGACAATTTACTGCTTTTTCTTTTCTTTTCACACCCAGTCAGGGTGGAATCTACATGTATATGTTAAATTTAATTGATCACTTTTTCTTCTTTTTTTGTACACTATTTCTTTCTGTTTTGTTTTATTAGGATTGAATGTATGCTTTTGTTTTGTTTCATTTTGTTTGTTTTATTGTTTTGTATTTTATTGTCTATGATAAAACAATAAATAAATATAAAAAAATCTTGGCTGGATATTATGATTTACTTCAATAGCAATAAATTATAATCTGTTGTATATAATAAATTTTCACATGTACAGTACCTGAATTTTATCTTGCCTATCCCCATCCAATTGTCTCCATAGATCACCAATAAGTGCAACCAATAACTAGGCCTGAATCCTGACTGGAAGGAATCCAGATAATCTGTTTCATGCAGAACCCTCTGAAGTTGCCAAGCAACAGAGTGAACTAGAAGGGGCATTGTCTTACCTGAACGCCTTTTCTCAGCATGATGATGGAGAATCCACGAATGGGTTTACTTCATCCTCCTGCCCAACAGATTAAGTCTGACAAAGTTGCCATGCCTCCTGCTGGCTCCTTATACCCCTGACACAGGACCTGGCTGAGGGTAATGCGACCTGGAGGGATTCTCCATGGAGGAGAGATGGAAAGGCCCACGAGGTCGGCAAACCACAGTTGTCTCGGCCAGTGCGGAGCAACCAGTATGACCTCTGCCCGTTCCTGTAATATCTTGCGGATGACTGCCGGGATCAGAGGGAGGGGGAAAGGCACATAATAGTTCCCTGGGCCATGGGCTGTGGAGGGCGTCCACCCTCTCTGCCCCTGGAGAAGGGAACCGGGAGAAGAACCTCGGGAGCTGGGAATTCGCTGGAGAGGCAAACAAGTCCAGTGACGGGTGACCGAACCTTTCCACTATCTTCATGTATAGGTCTGGATGCAGGCGCCACTCGGAGTGGTCCACTGTTGACCTGCTTCATGAGTCCGCCTGCCGGTTTGCTCTCCCGAGAGGTGTTTGCTCTGAGGGAGGAGAGGTTGGTCTCTGCCCAAGATCCCAACAACTGGGCCTCGGTCATGAGGGACTTGGACCGGGTGCCCCCTTGCTGGTTCACATGGGCTTTGGCCGCTACATTGTCTGTAAGGACTGGCACGTGTTGTCCTGCCACATTGTTTATGAAGTGGCGGAGGGTGAGATGTATGGCTCTGAGCTCCAACCAGTTTATGTTGTGCTTCAGGTCCGACCGGGACCACCGGCCCTGAGCCAACTGTGATTGTAGATGAGCCTCCCAGCCGAACAGACTGGCATCGGTAGTCAGAGTGAAGGGATCTCAGGGTTTGAGGTGGAACCTTGACCTTCTGGTTGGAGGAGCTGGTGCCCAGTCTCTCAAATGGGAGTAAGAACCATTGAAGGTTCCTGGAGTGCAGTCTGGACCATGGTACTATGCTTCTACTGATGCTTTCTTACGGCCTTCTCTTCTACGATATTGTTCCACTTTATCTAACTGATCTGGTCGTTGAAGCATCCCAGCTACCCTTTGTACAGCTGTTGCAACTGCTTCCCTGTCAGTCTCCTCCATCTTAAAGCAAAGCCTGAAAATGTAGATGCATACATAACTTAAAAATAATGGAGAATGGATTCATAAATTATATACCAACATAGAATTAGGATTATTGCATCTATTCACAGGACCAAGCCACAATCTTAAAAATAAAAAAAATACTACTATATCTACTTAATTATAGCAACAGAAACAATTACTATGCGACATAACAAAAAAACCAGTGATAAAGTAAAGGTAATGAGATTTCAGAAGCAAGAACCATAATTTTATTGAATTGCCGGGTCTTAGATTTGAGATTTGGGTGGTATGCCTATTTGTGGTATGACAAAGTAAACGTTAACCCTGGTTTAAGATTCATGCCATCAGGCAATCAATTGCATGTATACGGTGGAAGTATAAGAGATTAGCTGATAAAGTGCCATTTTGGCTATCACCTCATGAAGCACTATATAAAACAGAGATGATTTCGGAATGTAAATGGATGACATATCAAGAGTTATTGATATTTGGCCTTGAGCTTCCCTGCCGCCTCCAGTTTGGAGGACTTGTGCTTCTTTTTGGTGGGGGAGCCAGGAGCGCCCTGTGCAGGCTGAGGTGGTATGTTGTCTGCCATCACAGCGAGATATCTCAGTGATGTTCTGAGAGAGATCTCAAGCAATAGGAGCAGAGCACTGGTTGTGATTGTGCAAAACTGCTGGAAAGGCAGCGCGTGCTCTAAATGATGGCGGGTGCCGGAGCAACGTAAAGGGCTTCGCGCACCGGTAATGCTCCTGATGGCTGACAAGGCCTGACAACGCTCACACTGCATTGATCAGGTGTATGGTGGCGGCAAACCAGCAACTGGTGAGTGCCAGCACACGTGTGACTCGCTTTGTGGCGGCTAGTCCCCTTAGTGACCAGGGCCTGCACACAGGTCTAGGTGGTGACGGTGGGGCGAAAGGCGGGCCAGCACACTTTTTTTCAAAGTTGACAGATTTTGGAATGACCACTATTGAGGTCTGGTCAAGCTGATTTGATCCCAGGAGGACTGATTGTACAAGCTAGATGGGCTCAGGTTCAAGTCCCTCGTGTCCTTGTACTTTGTCTCTCCCCTTACAATCCGATATGAGTGAGGAAGACAACCAAAATGGCGGCTGTAATACGAGGGTATTTTGACAGGGCTCTGAGGCCTGGGGGACTGAAGGCCAGCCAAAAGGATAGGAGCGAAGGAACGGAGCCACTTCCAGCACTCAAATAGTCTTTGATTCTGAAGAGGCTTCCCTGGCCGATCGAAGCAATTTAGGGCTGGGAGCTGGCAGCGGCCTGACTGGAGAGCGAAAAAACAAAAACGGCTCCTGCGCGGCTCGCGCCCAAACCAGAATCGGCAAAAACGGAGGCTTTTCGATAGAGGCTTTTGGCCCCCCGTCCCTCCAGACAGTGGATGGCTGTCAGCACGTGCGCCCAAACCAGAATCAGCAAAATGGAGGCTTTTTTTTTTGTTTACAAATTTTTATTAATTTTCAAATAAACATATAAACAAATAATACAAATGTGGTGCATTTCATTAAAAAACAAAAAGGAAAACCTAGCCAATATATTTTCAGAAATGATCGGCGCCCCCCCTGCATCCACCCTCACTCCTTCAACCTTCCTACCTACTTCCCTCTTCCTTCCTTCCCCTCCTACCCACACCTCTCTCCTCCTTCCTCCTTTTCAACTATCCTACACATCCCATCACCTTCTTTTCCACATCCTTCGGATGCAGTTTAGGGATACTAGCCGATCATCTCCTCTTCTCAAAAAAAAAAAAGAAAAACCATTACATTATTTTTCTATATAAATACACCAAATTTTATATAATTCTACCCCATCCCCTTCCCCCCTCCCCCCCGGACTTCCCAGAACTGAGTACAGGGATAATCACATAGCATCCCAAATCTAAATAAAACTACCCAGACATAATACAAACAAATATTAACATACTTTAACTCTAATATACAATGTATATAAATTATATTAAATATATAAAAATAATTTAAAAAAAAGTTTAATCAAAAGCTATATGATAATTATTCATTTCATACTTTCTCTGAACATAATCTATCCATCTTCTCCATACCAAAATAAATTTTTCTTGAGATTGATCCTTCAAATATGCGGACATTTTAGCCATTTCTGCAAAACATGACACCTTCAATCTCCAATCATCCATAGTCGGTAATACCTCCTTCTTCCAATTTTGAGCAACCAGTAACCTTGCTGCTGTTATGCAATACAACATCAAATTCATTTCTTTAAGGTCCAAATTTTCCATAATGCCCAATAAAAATAATTGTGGTGTAAATTTTATCTTTTTCTTAAAAATCTGTTGGATATTCCACCAAATCTTAATCCAGAAAGCCTTTACATCCCTACATGTCCACCAAATATGATAATAAGTTGCATCTAAATTACCACATCTCCAACATTTTGGCTGCAAGTTTGGATACATGCAAGACAGTTTTTGGGGATCTAAATGCCATCTGTAAAACATTTTATAAAAGTTTTTCCTTAAATTCTGTGCTTGGGTGAACTTGACATTTCTTACCCAAATTACCTCCCATGTATCTAACATAATTGGTTCTTGAATATTTTGAGCCCATTTAATCATACAGTCTTTAACTAGTTCTGTTTCCGAATCCAGTTCTATTAAAACACTATAAATTCTCCTAATATGAGCTCTACTTTGATCTTTAATCTGCTTTATCAAGTTCAAATCTTAACCCAAGCTTTTGATCTATACGCCACCTCTCAACCAACTGACAATATAAAAACCAGGACTGGAGAATATTATCTTGTTTCAAGTCATCCAATAATTTAAATTGCCAGTCCTGTCTCCTTGAAATAAGTAAATCCTTATAAACAATCCCCTCCAATTTAACTCCCCTTGTAATTCCTTGTATTGCATATTCCGGAATAGCCCAAATTGGGATTTTAAAACTTAATTTATGATGATACTTCTTCCAAACTCTCAAAAGTGCAATTCTTAAAATATGAGACTTAAAAACTTGATCAACCTTCTTATCAAAAAATAGATAGGCATGCCATCCATAAAATAAATCCCAACCTTCAAGAATCAATATATCTCTATTAGTTAAATTAATCCAATCACTAATCCAAGTTAAAACCACCGCATCATAGTATAATTTTAAATTTGGGGCTTTAAGTCCCCCTCTTTCACGTGCATCTTGCATAATTTTAAATTTAACCCTCGGCTTTTTACCCTGCCAGATAAATCTATTGATACCTCTTTGCCATTCATCCAAATTTGAATGTTTTTTTAAAATAGGTATCATTTGAAACAAAAAAAGAAATTTAGGAAGAATGTTCATTTTAACTGCTGAGATTCTCCCTAACAAAGATAACTGTAACTTTTTCCATTCCTCTAAGTCCTTTAGAGTTTTTATCCATAACTTGTCATAATTATTTTTTATACAGTTTAACATTAGAGGCTGTAATATAAACACCCAAATATTTCACCGTTTTCACTGTTTCAAAACCAGTTAAATTAGTTAAAGTCTCTTTATCTTTCATAGACATGTTTTTAGATAATATTTTAGTCTTATTATTGTTTACTTTAAATCCAGAAACTTTCCCATACTGAGTCAAAATCTGTGTCAAGTTTCTTACTGAGTCAATCGGTTGAGATAAGGTGAAAACCAAATCATCAGCAAATGCTCTCAACTTATAATAATTCTTGTCCAAGGTTATTCCTTTTATAACCGATGATTCACGAATCTTAATTAATAAAATCTCCAAAGTCAAAACAAATAATAGAGGTGATAATGGACATCCTTGCCTCGTACCTTTCTCAATTTTAAATAAATCTGTCAATCCTCCATTTACTACTACTTGTGCTGATTGTAGTTTGTAAATTGCCTTAAGAGCTGATAGGAATCTATCCCCGAAATTCATTCTCTCCACCATTCACAATAAAAATTGCCAATCCAATTTGTCAAACGCCTTTTCAGCATCCAGAAAGATAAAAGCCGCTGGAATTTGATTGTTTTTGTCCAGATATTCAAGCAAGTTCACAATTTGTCTAACATTGTTCTTCATGTATCTACCAGTTATAAATCCAGACTGATCCGCATGAATAATCCGTTTCAATACTTGCATTAATCTATTAGCTAAAGTTTTGCAAAAATCTTATAATCCGTATTCAATAAAGATATCGGCCTATAATTTTTAGGCTGAATCAAGTCTTGATCCTCCTTCGGTATAAGTGATATAAATGCACATCTCCATGATGGTGGTACTTCTGCTCCGGACAAAATACTATTAAAAAGAGATCTCAAGGGTTCTAGCATTTCTTCCGATAACATTTTATAATATATTGCAGTTAACCCATCTGTACCAGGTGCTTTACCAACCTTTAATTGTTTAATTGCCTCTGTNCCTTTAAATTATTATCCATTGGACTTAAAGAAAAAGCTTTTTCTTTTATTTTTATCTCCTGCTCCAAATCTCTACGTTTTTGTAACTGCTTTCGCCTATGGACAGTATTCATTGAAATTAGAGCACCTCTCATAAATGCCTTGCTAGCATCCCACACCATTGACATAGAGGTGCCCTTATTCATATTCAGCATAAAAAAATCTTTTAGATGATCTTTAAGTATCTGCACATTAGACTCATATTTTAGTAAATTCTCATTTAATCTCCAAGTCCTTCTATTTCCTCCTTCAATTGAAAGTTCCATCCACACAGGGCTATGATCTGATAAAATCCTAGGAAAAATCTTCACTTTCTTAACCCTGCAAAAAAACTTTTAGGCAATTTAACTTGAGTCGACACTTTAGAAAAAGTCTTTTTATCTTTCATAGGATCTATAACGCCATTCCAATCTCCCATCATAATAACAGATTTATAATCCAATTGAGTTATCTTCTGATGTAAGAGTTTATAAAATTGTTTCTGCTGCTGATATTGATTAGGTGCATATAAACCAACAATAAGGCATTTTTTCTCATTCAATAAAAGTTCAATAAACACAAATCTTCCTTCTGTATCAAAGTCTATTAATTTTGGCAGTAATTCTTTCTTAACATAAAGAACTACACCCGCTTTTTTCCTTGGTGCTGGAGCAATAAAATGAAGTCCCAATCTAGAATTAATCAAATACTTTTTTGATCTTTTAACGTAATATGTGTTTCTTGCAAACATATAATATCATTTTTATGTTGTTTCAAATAGTAAAATATTTTCTTCCTTTTTTGTGGTGAGTTCAAGCCATTAACATTCAATGTCATCAACTTAGCCATCTTTTGGCTTATGAAGCTTCTGGAGCATTCCTTGTATATCTGACATAACAGATCTCTTTGGCCTTGCCCCTCCCACCGGCTCTGAGGTAAGCGAGTATGTTTGCGGTGCAGATTCTTTTTGTTGTTCTTTTTCCTTGCATTTATAAGCTGAACGTGTCATTCTTTGCTCCTTTGGATCTTCTTCTACATCAATCAGTTGTTGTCTCTGAGAATCTCCTGCAGATGGCGATATAACTCCAGGCAATTCAACAAATAATTGTTCCACTAAATCTTCCATTCCTTTAGCTCGCGATGCAGATGGTGAATCAGCTTTCAGGACCGTTAGCCTTTTGAACCGTATTTAACCTGTAGCGAGTCCCTGCATGATTCACAATCATTCCAACAGGTATATCCCATCTAAAAGGCAACTGCTGCTTTTTTAACTCCTGAGCCAAGAAGGCAAATTCCTTCCTTTTTCTTAAAATTTTTGGAGGTATTTCTTTTAGAAGTATAAGGTCTTGGGCAGTAATCTGAAATCTCTGCTGGTAAAAAGCTTGTATAATCTCATTACGACGTGTTTTTCTAGAGAAATAAACAACAACATCTCTGGGTAATTTCCTCTGACGTGCAACCCATGAATTTACTCTATAAGCTTTCTCAATTTCTCCAAAAATAATTTCAGGATCGCACTCAAAAACCAGAGCCAAAGCCGCTGCTATTTCCTCCTTCAGTTTCTCCTGTAAATCTTCTTTTAAGCCTCTAATCCGCACAGCATACTCCATTTCTCTGTATTGTGACATTACAATGTCATTTTGAGCAATTTCCACACCTTCTTCTACTTTTTCCAATCTCTCCTCCATTCCTTCCATTTTCTCCACTACTTCATCCACCCGTCCCTCTATACGATCTACATGAGCTGCAAAGCCTTGAAAAATTTGTGATATGTTCTCACACAATTCATCATTTTTCTTACTAAGAAGTTGTTCTGTTTCCAATCTCATTTGTTGTACTGTCTGTTTGGAAGCTTGTGCCAAAGCTTCCTGTAATTCTTTAAGAGTAATAGAGGGGGGGGGGCAAAGGTGGTGGAGATTTAGGTTTCTGTTGCGAGATTTGCACAACTGGGAAGAAATAGCTGTTTTGGATACTGCAGAGGTTCCAATACGTTTAGAAGCCATTGTAGAAGCTCTTTAAATATAATCATGTATAATTCAGAGCAAAAAAACAGCAGATGTTTAACCAAACTTTCCTTGAATTTACAAGAGTCTTTACAATGTATCAATCCACAACCGGAAGAAGAATGAAAGTTTTCCTTTGAAACAAAGAAGCGGCTCACCTGCAGCCATTTTCTTCTCAAGTTAATTATAACAACTGAAGAAGGTGCCTTTAAATCTTCTGAGTTAAAGTCTTATTTCAATCAAAGTCCAATTTTCCTGGTCAGTTCTGTCTGTTGATAAGTTTACTCAAGATTTGAAATCTCAATAAATATCAGAGGTGGAGACGACGTCTGGCTTCGCTAAAAGCGAAGACATCCCGAGCTGCGGAGAAGCTCTGAGCTCCGGAGGAGTTCTCACCTTCATCCCCCTGGAAGACTCCTGGGGGACTAGGGAACTCTACTCCTACTCAGAGAAAACTCGCCCTCTCTCCTTCTCCCGGAGAGAAAGCTCGAGCCGCCAAACAGCTGATGCATGCTGTTTCGGCAGCTTTAACGCAGTCCCGGATGGGAGGCTAGCAAGAAGCCTCCATCGGCCGTCGGCCGTCGCCACAGGAGGCTTTTTGATAGAGGCTTTTGGCCCCACGTCCCTCCAGACAGCGGATGGCTGTCAGCGCGCTCCAATGAGCCTGGCGAGCTCCGTGAGCTCCGACTGAGAGAAAATTTTTAGAAACAGCGTGGGACAGCTTTTCCAAAATGAGAATCACCGTTTAGAAGAAGGTGAGTAAAGAGGGTGGGGGGAAAACTGCTGGATGGATCATAGCAGCGCAGAGCACAGCGCTGCACTAAGAAAGGGTAGAGAGTCCACGAATGGGCATTTATACAACTTGCAAAGAATTTTGAACACTGGAGCCAACGATTGTGCGTCTTGCTGGGCCAGAGACTAAGTCGTAACTGGGTGGTACTCTAGCCCAGCAGGAAGCGTGGCAACTTTGTCAGACTTAGTCTGTTGGGCAGGAGGATGAAGTAAACCCATTCATGGATTCTCCATCCTCATGCTGGAGAAGCAATAGTACACATGGGTGGGTATAATATGGTTGGCATTACAGAAACCTGGTGGGACAAACCCATTACTGGAATGTACTGATAGATGGATACAAATTGTTCAAAAGAAATAGATCTACAAAAGGAGGAGGGGGAATTGCATTATATGTAAGAGAACACTACATATCTACAGAAATGCACATGATCAAAGATAAAATTTCTCCAGAATGTATACGGGTCAATATAAAAGGGAAAAAAGTGGCATTACTATAGGGGTATATTATAGGCCATCCAACCAATCAGAAGAAATAGATGAACTCTTTGCCAAGCAGGTAACAAACATATGTAGGAAGCATACCACAGTAGTAATGGGAGACTTCAACTATCCAGATATCAACTGGAAAACAAACTCTGCGAGTGGGAGATCAAACAGATTCTTAACCAACCCAGCTGACAACTTTAATCATCCAAAAAGTGGAGGAGGAAACTAGAAGTAAAGCTATACTGGACCTAATTCTTACTAATAGAGAAGAATTGATAGAAGAAGTTGAAGGTGCCGGAACTTTGGGTGAAAGTGACCACGTCACACTGAAATTCAATATAATGCAAACACAAGCAATAGAAAATAATTCAACCAGCTTCTTAAACTTCAAAAGAGCTGATTTTAATAACTCAGCGAGAACCCAGGAAAGATTCCATGGATGAAAATCCTAAAGGGGAAAACAAGAAGCATGGGAAACTCTGAAAAATATGATCATAAAAGCCCAGTCCAGCACAATACTACTGAAAAAAGAAAAACAAGAAATTCAAGAAAAAACCAGCATGGCTGCACAAAGATCTCTCTGACAAACTGAAAGACAAAAAGGACAACTACAAAAAATGGAAAGAGGGACAAATAACTAAAGCTGATTATCAGCAGACAGCCAGAACCTGCAAAGATAAAGTCAGGAAAGCAAAGGCTCAGAATGAACAAAGGCTTGCAACAGAAATCGAGGACAATAAAAAAAAGTTTCTTTTAACATATTAACAACAAGAAAAAAGTCAAGGAAACTGTAGGTCCACTAAAGAGAATAGATGGCAAGGAAGTAACAGGCAGTAGGGAGAAAGCAGAGCTGCTTAACTCATTCTTTGCATCAGTCTTTACACAAAAAGAAATTATAGCTCAACATACCAAAAAGCTAATGCAAAAGACAAACTAGAAACAAAAATTAAAATAAGCAAGAAAATGGTAAGAGAACACCTATCCAACCTTGATGAATATAAATTGCTGGAACCTGACAGATTCCATCCCAGAATTCTGAAGGAGCTGGCAAATGTTATCTCAGAACCATTGCATCATGTTTTTCAAAAATCCTGGAGCACAGGAGAAGTACCTGAGAAATGGGCTGATGTGGACTTCCGGTTTTGCGCCATAGTGTGCGGCCACAGGATAGTGAAGCTCTGCTCCCCACGGCCAGTCTTGCCTTGCCAGAGGGACCTTAAATGGATCTGAGATTGCCCTGAAGAGGTGACCGTGAAGGAGGGTCGTTCCGTTGATCACAAAATGACGGCAGTCATTTTGTTTGATCCGGGGGAAGCCCTTTAACCAGACAGCTGTACATCAGCGTCTAGCCCAAGCTACTTGCAGCCAAAGTCCAAGAGCATGGACCAGAACATCAGTGAACAGTGTGCTTGGAACTGGTGAGAGTATCGATCTTTTCTCTTCTATCTTTTAACTAAATCCTTGGGAAAGACCCCCCAAAGCAAGAAAACCTCCGAAAGTGAAGGGAGGGGGGACCACATCTCCACTCCCTCATAGACAGAAGCGGTGAATTAAAACTGAGGAAAGAAATATATTGAAATTAAATTTAAAATACTAGTCTGGACAAATCTAGAAACTAAAAAAATACTGTTAAGACCTATACCCTAAAGCAGGGGTCGGCAACCTGTGACAGTGAAAGAGCCACTTGGACCCGTTTCCCTCGCAAAAGAAAAAAATGGGAGCCGCAAAATGTGTGTGCGCGCGCGCGCAAATGTGCACAGAACACAGGGCTTGATTAAAGAGTGGAGCTTAAGGCGAGACATGCGCCGGCCCTGCCCCCCATTCAACTCTGGTATGGATGACTCTGCTGTCCTGGCTTCTCCTCCCTTAAAAAAAGACTGCTCTCCCCCCGCCCCCTGCTCTCCCTCTCTGGGACTTTCTTCTTTCCGCCTTTTGGCGCGATGGTTCCCAGGGAGCGGAGGAGGAGGCCGACAGGGAGAAAGAGCTGCTGCAGTGAATATTCCGAGACGGCAGCAGACGGCTGCTTGGGCTCGCCTATCTCAGCCTGCTGCGGGAGGCTGGAGTTGAGGCTTCTGGCTCGCTCTGGGAGGGGTGCTTGGAAAAGAGAAGATGGGAAGCGGAAAGTGGGAGAAAGGACTTCTTCCAGCGCTCTGGGGTTCTTTCGCTGGGAGGGCGAGGAAGCAGCAGTTCTGCTCCTTGGGAGGTGGGAGCAGATGGCCTCTCCTTCAAACTTTGCCAAATGACTCCAGGAGCGAAGCGAGCTCCGAGTTGCCGGAATGTCAACTTTGCGAAAGAGAGAGGCGGTGGTGGGATTAAAATAAAATGGGGGGGAGGTTGAGGAAACCCAGCAGACGCCTACATCAGAGGGCCAGGAAGAAAGGCAAGATCAGGGAGAGGAAGAAAGCTTTCGGGGCTTGTGCACAGACATAGCTGACTCCTCCTCGTCTCCTGCCCTTGCTGCATCTCCTGTGGAGACGCGTTTAAATCTCTCTGTGTCTCTGCCACTCAAAGCCATCCTGCAGCTCGATTCTTGAAGCAATTTCAATCGGCCCCTTCATTAGCAAGAGACCCCATGGAAGTCAATGGAGGTCTGTGGCGACTCTAAAAGCCAGCCGCAGCACCTCCAAGTCCATTGATTTTATCAGCTCAGCGGCCCGGGGACAGCCAGAAACCAATGCCCCCGCCAGCTGCCGCCCCCACTGCACCTCCCCAGCCCGGGGAAACAGTAGGCCGGCTCAACGGCCCAGGGACGGCCAGAAACCAATGCTGCCGCCCCCGCTGCGCCTTTCCAGCCCGGGGAGACACGAGGCCGGCTCAGCGGCCCGGGAACAGCCAGAAACCAATGGCCCCGCCAGCCCCCACCCCCGCCACACCTCCCCAGCCCGGGGAGACACGAGGCTGGCTCAGCGGCCTGGAGATGGCCAGAAACCAATGCCCCTGCCAGCCCCCACCCCCGCTGCGCCTCCCCAGCCTGGGGAGACACGAGGCCGGCTCAGCGGCCCGGGGATGGCCAGAAATTAATGCCCCCAGCACCTGCTGCCCGGCCCGGGGAGACGCAAGGCCGGTTCAGCAGCCCGGGGACAGCCAGAAGCCTATGCCCCCGCCTGCCGCCCAGCCCGGGGAGACATGAGGCCGGCTCAGCAGCCCAGGGAGGGGAGGGAACCGATGCCCCCACTGGCCGCTGCCCCCACCGGGCCTACTGCCCGGCCCGGGGAGGGGCAGGAACCGATGCCCCTGCCGGCCGCCAGCCCCGCCAGGCCTGCTGCCCAGCCCGGGGAGACATGAGGCCGGCTCGGCTGCCCCTCCGCCTGGTGCAGGTAAACCCCCTCCCTCCCCCCCACTCACCCTCCATCTCTGGCTCTGCTGCTGTTGGCCAACCAGGGCTGCGGCTTGTGGGAGGGCTGCCCGTCTCAACGGAGGCTCTGCTGGGCCCCTCCCAGCATGCACCTCGGACCGGACCAGCCCCGGAAAGGCCCTTCCTGGCCACCCTTCTCCCAGGGAGCAGGGCACCCGGCTGCAGGCCCAATCAGGAGCTCTGCGAGGGGGCAAATCTGCATGAGAGAGAGAGAGAGAAGGGAAGCGCAAGTGCCTCTCTGTCTTTGTCTCTGTCTCTCTCTGAAAATGGCGGAGGAGGCTCCAGAGCCGCAGGAGGTGGCTCAAAGAGCCGCAGGTTGCCGACCCGTGCCCTAAAAGGTTTTGATGAGATTATAAAAAAAATATAACAATAATAAATTTTTGTTTGAAAAAAACTGGAAAATAAACAATTACTGACACCTAGTGGAGAATCAGAGCACAGAACACTAACAATAATGATTCAGAAATTGGCAGGACGCCCAGAAACAAAGAATAATCTGTTCTCTTGAATTTTAAATAACCTTCAAGAAGACAGATGCGAACAAAGAAAGACCTGACCCAGCCATAAGATTAAAAAGTATCTGAAAGAAAAAATACTGGATTGTTGTCTAAATCTAAGAATTGTTTATAGAATAAGAAAAACTTCGGCTCTTGATTAATCTTTTAGAGGAGAATTTACAGAAAGGACTTAAGATGGCTAAACGTATTGAATTGCAACTTTGACTGATTGATAATTGACCCCTGAATAACCTGTTGATATTGTGTTCTTTCTCCCAGAAATGTGCCTTCATGTTCTGACCCAGACAGAACACCGGCTGGCTGTTCAATCCGAGGCAGACAGACCACTCAATAGAAATGATTTTAAAACAGATAAATGTTTATTGCAGAGGAAATACCTGAATCTACGAGGTTACTACTGGCTTAACACGTCTCTGTTCATTTCCATAGGTAAATTGATGATGGATTTCCCCCTCTTCTGCCTAAGCGTCACATGTTGGGATGATCATGAGATCTCCAGCCGTGTGGCTGGAAGCCATAAGCTAGATGAACAAAGGAACTCCCATGTGGCTAGTGTACAGGAAGTCTCCCAATGCCCTTTAGGAACTCCTCCCACTGACCTATTAACAAACCCAGCCTTTAACCCAATAACTGCCATGGTCCAGAATACTCCCCACTTGGAAATTTAAATTTCCACTACTAACTAACTGAAATAGCAAAAATATAGCATTAAGGCATGCAATACCCATTGTTAACTACCTTGTGACTAAATATGTAAAATACAGTATCAAACATGCATAACTATAAAGTAAATATAAAACATGCACAAACATAACAAAAGAAGCAAGTGTTACATCAAACAATGCATAAACACAATACATAATTTGAGGTTTGATCTTCTGGTTCAGTCCTCATCAGCAACGGGACCAAATTGGTGATCAGCCTGGTACAAGAGTTTTTGGGTTACGACCTGACTCACGTGGCTTCACGATCTGGACCTTGGCAAAGTAGTTCATCAACTGGGTGGGCCCGTTGCACAAGTCCCATGGGCCAATAGTTCTGGTATGCGTTCTTGTCTCTAAGTGAGACAAGGTCTTCTTCCTGTAAAGGAAACTGGAACCAAATCTGGAACAGAAAAACTGGAATCCAAAGTTTCTCAGGAACAAAGGGAACTGGATTCACAGGATACTTAGGAACTGAAGAACCTGGAAAAACAGGAACAGCTGGATCTGGAAACACAAGAACAGCTGGATCTGGAAACTCAGGAACAGCTGGAACTGAAGAATCAGGAACAACAGCAGCTGCAGAAGACTCAGGATACTCAAGAACTAAAGGATCTGGAACCATCGATGGAGTATTGAAGATGGCTGCTACTGTTGTCATCAGGGTAGTGAGGACTTCGGGTGTAGGTGTCTTTAATGACATAGAGTCCATTAATTTGTGGGGTGCATCAATCATGTGCTCCCATGCTTTGCCTATGCACGCTTCGCCCATGTGAGATACATGGGGAAGGCAATTTTTGGCCTTCAGACATTTGTCAACCATTGAGTCATGGCAAATGTCTTCAATAGTCTGTAAGTCCTTGCAGACTCCTATAAGGTTCATTCTTGAGATGCTAAGGCAAGTGATCAAGATGATCAAAACTATGCCTAATCTCAGGTGCTTCCGCTTAGACAGGGGTTTGAAGTGGATTGGTTGACGTTTACTGGGTGCCTGAACTTGAAAGTTGGCACGTTGATTTGGAGCTGGAATTGCGTAGCGTTTTGGTCTCTGTGGCACTTGTCTGTTTGGGTAGACCAAGAACTCAAGACTTTCTAGCCAGGTCAATTCTGCTAACTGTGTGGCAAGGTTGGGCCACTTCGCTTGGTTCACAAAGTTCTTATCTGTTAGCACAGGTTGCCATGGTTCAGGGCTTGAAGATGTTTCAATTCTCTTCATTCTGTTGCCTACATAGACATAGAAATGTCTGCTTTGTTTGCAGATGTAGCTTGACATCTCCTTGCTGTCTGCGTAGAAGGTGGTAGACTGTAGTTCAAGGCACGACGTCTTCGCTGTCAAGTTGGTGAGCTTTACAGCCAAAGTGGTACCACATAGTTCTAACCTTGGTACGGTGTGGCCTTCTTGCATTGTTAGTCTTACTTTTCCAAAGAAGACATCGAGACTGCAGCTCTCCCCGCTGTAGACTGTGACGCATCTTAAGGCTGCATTTGCCTTCGTTGACACATCTAAGGAAGCGTACAATTCTTTCTTTTGCACTGTGGCGGGTGAGCTGGAAACATACATGCACTGCACTTGCATACTTTTCGAACATCTTGGAAGTACACTCCATGACTCCCGGTCTTGCAGACGTTGTTTGTCTTGTTTGTCCTCTATGGACAAGGCTAGGTTGTTGTGATTCTGACTGGTCTGGAACACTGTTGCTTCCAAAGCAGGTTTGGTTGTCACAAGCGCACAGTGTTCTAGGTGTGGTTTCAGGTGAGGTGCTGTTCCATTACTGGGAATGGAGGTTTTTGATATGCTCACCTGGGTTGGGATTTGCGGTTGATCAACACAAACTGTCCCTCCTATGGCCCATCCAAGTTCTGTCTTAATGGCTCCTGGGGCTCCTGGTGGACCTTTGATTCTCTCATCGGAGCCAATGGACTCTGGGGCGTCTCTTCCTATCATGAGTAGGATTTCAGCTTCAGGATCTAGAGGAGGGATTAAATCAGCTATGTGTGCTAAGTGAGGTATTTTTCTTGCCGCCTCTGGTGTTGAGATTTCACTGCGAACATCTGGTAAGGTCTCCCATCCCAACACTGATGGTAACCGGAAATGTGAACTTCCATCTATCGCTTCTATGCGTAGACCAGTGATTTTCCTCCCCGCTGTGCGCATTGGTAATGTGCACGTATTTATTGCAAAATGCTTCAGTTCACTCGGGAGGTCAAAGAGGTCGAAAAAGGTGGGCTTAGCTATAGTAACTTTGCTGTGTGGGTCTAGTACGGCGTACATCTTTACTGCCTTTTCAGGCTGCCCGTCGGGGTAGACTTTTGCAAGACAGACGGGTGAGCATGAAGGAGGGCATGGTGAGTCGCCGCGTATAGCTGTGTAGTACGTCCCATACTGTTTTGGCTGCTCTTCGAAGTCAGTTTGAGTCTCCGTCGTTGAAGTCGCTTGTTGTGTCTCCTCAGAGGGCTTCTTAGTTTCTAGATGTAAGGCTGCTGGGTGCTTGTTACTGTCACACAGGTGACATTTCACTCTAGCTGTGCAATCTTTGGCCATGTGTTCCATGGAGTCACAGCATTTGAAACATATCCTATTCTCTTTGAGTAGAGTCTTTCGGTCGTCTAGTGATTTTTTCCTAAATTCTCTGCAATCGTTTAGAGAATGTGAGGACTTGTGAATTGGACAAGTCAAGCCTCTTTTAGTTGGATGAGGGTTCGACTGAACACTCCGCGGTGTTCGTTTGTCTGGGGGCTTCTTTGGGAGAGGCGTGATGTCTGTTTTGTACACTAAAAAGGTGTTTCTGTCCTTCGTAGCTTGGACGGGGCGCTTGACAACATCAGCGTGTTGACTGCTTCGCTTGGTCATTGGAGAGTGTGCTTCTCTGATGGAGAGGTATAGGAGGTCATTGTAGAAGTCAGCCATGTCACTGATAAATTCAGCAAGAACCGCAAAGGGGGGAATTTTGTTTTGGTTGCTTTTCCTGTAAGCTCGAGAAAACTCGATCCATTGTTCACATACCAACCGTGGTAGTTTTTGGATGATAGGATCTTGTATCCTGAACAGGTCAAGGCAAGCTAGTCCCGGCAAGGTAGGATCCTGTTGTGCTGTCTGCAGTTGAGTAAGGAGTGACGAGAATGTCCTCAGCTGCTGACGTTCGTTGATTCTCATGTTGGGGAAACTGAGAACATGGTCCAGGAGCGAGGACTCCGTCACTGTGGGTTCACCGTAGTCCTTGTCAAGTGCATCCCAAGTCTTTGCAAGGCCGATGTCAGGGTCACCCAGATGGGATGCGAAGATGTTGTTCACTGTGATTACGGATTTTGGGCCTAGCCAGGCTGTCAGCTGGACAAGTTCTTCATCTGGCCCAGCTTTTTCCTGGTTGATGGCGCGCTTGAAGATGTGTTTCCATAATAAGTAGTCTTTTCCAGGTTTGTCGGAGAATCTTCGTACTCCTCTGGCTGCCAAGTCCAACCTTCTTCCAATGTACATTGAGGAATGCATCGATTCTGTGTGTGCGCTGTAGCTTGGTGGAGGTGGTGCATCGCTTCTGGGAGCGGGGGTGTGCGCCATGTCTGGCTGGTAACTTCTTTCGGCGTATTGTTGGCTGAGGGTATTTTGCCATGTCATATGCAAGGGACCTTGTTGGCTTGGTCTGAACTCCTCTGCTCTGGCGTTGAGCTGAGGGGACCCGAGTTCTTGCATGCTTACTTGTTGGAGGGTCTCTCGTCTTTCTGGTGGAGTGTAGCTGGCTCCCTGGTAGGCTGGCACAGCTGACGGTTGAGGTTCTCCTCTGTGGTTAGGTCTGGGGTCTGTTTCCCGGTAGACTGCTTCCTGTTGTCTCAATATTGACTCTTTTCTGGTAAGCTCATCCCGGAGCCGTTGCACTTCCTGTTGTGTAACCATTGTCGCAGCAGGTGGGCCTGTACGGTTGCCATCAGTGGTATGGTTCCGTGGGTTCCGTGGGGCAGCAATGGTGGGAAGATCTCGTGGCCTAGTTGTCGCGACATCAACCCTGTGGCTGACTGGCACATCTGGCCATTGAGATTCTTCTGTTTGTCTATTCGGTCTTGGGGGGCTTGTGGCTGGCTGTAGTCTCACCTGTTCACGTTGAAACGCGCTTTGATTGTCCACGTAGGCCTGTACGCGGCTATGAGGGTTTTCCCTTCCTAGCCCTTCCAACCTGTTCGTAGACATAGCTTCTTCTAGCTCTCTTTGGAGAGCCGCTTGTAATACAGCTGCCTCCTTTGCTTCCTGTTGGCGTTGGGACATCTCAAAGTTGGCACGGGCTTTGACCATGTCTTCCCTTTGCTGATGCCGTGCCTCTTCTACATGACGAGCTGATGCAGCTTGCACTTTGGCTACATCTTCCCTTTGTCATTGTTCAGCCTCTACTACACCTAGAGCTGCTGCAGTCTCCACTTTGGCCATTTCCTCCTTCTGCTGTTTTTCTACTGCTGATGCTTGTGCAGCAGCTTCAGCTCTTGCGGTATTGACCCGTGCTTGTGCGAGTTGGGCAGCAGTGCTCTCTGCCCTTGAGGCTCGAGATGCTTGGCTCTGGCGAGAAGATGCCTTTGAATGGCGGGAAGCGCCTGTGACATGCGATTATTGGGACACGCTGGAATGTGTCTTGGATACATGGTGAAAAGATGAGGCTTTTTCAGACACGTGGGATGGAGCCGCATGCGACTGTTGGGATGGTGCATGTGAATGGCGGGAAACTTCAGACTCGGCCCTCTCGACCGGTCTGTCTCTCAGGCGAGGCTCGCGCTCTGGAGGGCATTGTGGGCTCTCTAGAAGCTTCTTACATTCCTCGTTTAGTAGCTTGAGGTTTCGCATCTCGCTGTCGATAGTTGAATCTCCTAATTGCTCCTGAATGACCTTGAGTTGCCGTTCGGAGTCCATCCATTGCGCGAAGGCGTCTTCTTTATCTCCTTCCACTGGGTGCGCATGTTCAGGGGAGAGATCCTCTTTTTGCTCTTGGTAGAGTTTGTACTATCTCTCCCAGCCTCTTTCATGGCGCTTGTAAACGGTGTCCCATTTCTCCAACATGTGTGCATGCATGGCTTCTGTAGGCTTTCTTTGTTGTCTCAGATCATAGTGACCCTGAGACGTCTTTGGCCATGCTAAGGCTTGAGCTTCAGCCTCTGTGTGCGGGTCAAAGTTGGCTGTTTGCAGCATTTCTCCTTGGCCGGCTGGTTGGGGTGTCTCAACTAAGCGGGTTGGTTGAACCCCTTCATCTAAATCAGTGGGACACTCTGCCATGGCTAAGACAGGTTCAGTACACTTCCTAGCTATTTAGAAGCAAATTAGATGAACTTCTATTTTTGACCACTAGGGGTCGCTGCTTGCAGATCAGCTGCTGGGGTGCTGTCTGTGGGTGGAGGTGCCACTGGGTGCGTTCTCCTGTGCTTGTGGGTACTTCAGCGCAATTCACCTGTTCACCACTAGGGGTCACTTCCTGCGGGTCAGCTACCGGGGTGCTCTTCCTTCGAGGTGCACCCTTTGTCCACTAGAGGGCTTTCTCTGGGCGTGATTAAAGGCTTGCATGTAGCTCCTCCTTTAACCACTAGGGGGCGTCTGAAGAAAGGCCAGCCAAATTCTTCCTATTACCACATTACTGCTAGTGGCCACTGAGAGAATGTAGAGCTACAAAACTCCCTCCTGGTCGTTAAGTTGCAGGCTGGAACCCCTTGGTCTTCAGCTTGTGATAATAAGTAAGGATAATTGCTGCCTCCTTGTCCTAATTTCCCTCAAACTGGAACAACTTGGTCTTCAGCTTGAGTGAGTGAATACTTTGGGGTGTATGGGGTGTTCAGGGAGGGGTAGCACCTCTGGTGGAGGGCATGTCGTGCCTTTTTTTTAGGGCAGCTCGTACACCTTTGGTCCCCACCTGACACTCAGCTCTCACCTGTGGCTCCTAGTAGCTGTAACATGCGTAGCGGCCACACCCCGGGCAACAGCTTCGACAGGCTGGCCAAACCAGGTTAAGAGTAGCCGTTGTGTCTTTGACATTCGGTGAGCAAGGGATTTGTCTATCCCAAGCATGTGAAGACAGACTCTGGCGGATTGAGTGGATGAGACCTATTAAAATAGGACCAACGATCATGAAGGCAGTTTCTGCAAGCGACGTGGTACACTGAGAGCACGGCAAGACACGAAAGATGCCCTGGTCAACCACTGCGCCCAACCCATCTCCAACTGTCTCGACTTTTGTCCTGCCATTGGAACAAGATGGAATCTGGGAAAAGAGAGTGAGGCTGACTATGCGCACCTCTCCCTCACTTTAATCCAATCCACGCACAAGTCTTGACATCTTGCCCATAAGATGTCAAGGTCTTCATCGAAATCGATGGACGAACAACAACTTTGGTGAAGTTCACTCTGTGCCCTTTAGGGGATGTTGGTAGCTTGGGATAAATTTAAGTAACTTGCACTTTAACTAACATTCACTCTGTGTAGACAGTGATGCGTGCAGTGAAGTACCTTCTTTCCCTCTATGGGGTGCTTTTAGCTTGGCTTAGTATAAGCCTGCTATGTGTTAAATTAATTATCAAGTTCCCACATAAATTGCAAGAAGATTGCTGAAGGAAAAGCAAATTGGCCACCAGGGGACGCTGCTGCATTGCTATTGAAACCTCTGAACACCATCTCCTATTGGCATTGTTGAAATTCCAAAGGGAGGGAGAAGGGTGAAGAGGTTAATTGCTTAAGCTCTCCTTGGCAACCTGTTGCTAAGGCAAGCGGACAAAAGGGACAGGAGATATTGCCTTTTTATTGCCCTGGAAGGGCCCCCTCTGCTTTCTCTCTCTAAGAGAAACAAATTCCTTTGCGCAGCGACTTTCCTGGGCTGTAGGTAACAGGCTTAACAACATCAAAACTGGATTAACACTTTGCAACAGGCATGTTAAATTTCTTTTCCCTTTTGGAGTCAATTCTTTGAAACCATTCCCTCATTGCCTCAAGACGAATTGCTGGCAAAGGGAGGGGGAAGGGGGGTTGCTGTGGCAACTGCTTTGATCCTTTTAAATGTGAAAAGCCACAGAAAGAGCAAGCTGTAAAAATATGTTCTTCTCTTGAACGGAGATACATACAAACGACATTAACAACTGTTTTGAAAGTGGCTGAAGAAGGCTAAACTTTTCTTGAGATAGACAGCACAATATCTCTTTGGCTTAACGTTGGCTTGTAAACAGCTGCTAAGGCAAATTTAGCAGAAGCATCCAAGCAGCACAAGGCACTTTATAATCTTTACTTCAAAACTATGGCTAGCATGCAGAGTTTGACTTGGAGAGTTAACAGCGAATTAACAAAACAATGCATCTGGATCACACCTTCTTTGAAAACGCTGTCTGCCAAACAGATACACTGACTTTACTGTTGCAGGAGATCCTTGGAAATCAGTCACATCAAGTTACTTTCACATGCAAGAGAATCTTTGCTTTACTACTTTAAATTTGCAGATCAGAGGAAAATTAATCCCATCAATTTACTGTTCTGACCCAGACAGAACACCGGCTGGCTGTTCAATCCGAGGCAGACAGACCACTCAATAGAAATGATTTTAAAACAGATAAATGTTTGTTGCAGAGGAAATACCTGAATCTATGAGGTTACTACTGGCTTAACACGTCTCTGTTCATTTCCATAGGTAAATTGATGATGGATTTTCCCCTCTTCTGCCTAAGCGTCACATGTTGGAATGATCATGAGATCTCCAGCCGTGTGGCTGGAAGCCATGAGCTAGATGAACAAAGGAACTCCCATGTGGCTAGTGTACAGGAAGTCTCCCAATGCCCTTTAGGAACTCCTCCCACTGACCTATTAACAAACCCAGCCTTTAACCCAATAACTGCCAGGGTCCAGAATACTTCATCAAAATCCTGTGCCTTCCACACTGAATCCAATCGATATCTTGTATTATTCCAATTGATTAGAATTCCTTCTGGCATCAACCATCTAAAATTTACTCCTTTTGCAATCAGTTTTGTAGTCAAAAAATGATATTGTCTTTGAGTATCCCTTATTCTCTTGGGAATCTGCTTCAACATTACTATTTCTTTATCCTTATACTAGCTGTACCCAGCCACACGTTGCTGTGGCTCAGTCTGGTTAGTGTGTGTTGCTTTTACGTCCAACAGATGGTGCTATTTTTCAAAAAAGCATGTTTTTACCTGTCACAGGTGTGACATCTATATAATATAGGTATATAAAAACACGTGCGTATTCGAATGCAACGTTGTGTCAAAATTGCAAAGCAATCGGTGAAGAACTTTCAGAGATTTAAGATTTTGAACAAACGAACATTTACATTTTTATTTATATAGATTGTAATGGGTCAATTCTGACTCTTCTCAATATCTCATTCCTTGTTATTTTCTTCATAAATTTTACATGGACTTCTCTGGGCAATTTGTGTTTCCTCGCATAGCTTGAATTCATTCTAAATATTTCATTTACTTCTTGCTGAATCTCCAATCTTTCAATTTTGGGGGCCTCTGCTAATAGATTAATAATCACTTCTACTATATCTTCCTCTTTATCTTCAGATATGTTCAGGAATCTTAAGTAGTGTACAGCTTTCTCCATTTCCAAGGCAGCAATCGCTCCTTCTGTTCTGATTTGCTTGTTCTAATCTTTTGTTTTCTGCCATTAGTACTTCAATTTTTTTCCCAATATCTTCTGATTGGTCTTCCACCTTCTGAATTCTTTGTTCATTTTTAAGAATCAATTAAGAGGATGGAAAATGCCACAAACAGACAGAACAAACAATAGAGGAAACAACTACACATGGAAGAAGAAAAAGAGAAGATGAATCAAGAGGATGAGGGAACGTAAGAGAGCAGAGGACTACGAGATCAACAAGACCTAAATATAAGTAAATCAAAATGGAGAAGGAAAATGGAATCTTTTCAGTGAATATAAACGGACTGAACTCCCCATCAAAAAGAAAAAGAATTTTCAAACAACTACAAAAAGTAAACATTGGTATAATTTGTTTTCAAGAGACACACCTAAAAATACAACATTATAAATTTTTGGAAAATTCAAAAATTGGAAAACTTTATTATGCATCAGCTCAACAACAAAAAAAGAGTAGCTATATATGTTAAAGAGGCAATAGATTCTAAAATGAAGAAGGAAGAATACTAATGGTAGAAATACTTTTAAATCAAAAACAGATACTTTTGATTGTAATATATACACTAAATAACAAACAAGAAGAATTTTACCAAAACCTTCATAGAAAAATAGTAGAAATGGGGATTGGGGATTTCAATGCAACAGTAGATGGGACATTAGATTATAAAAATAGTAAATCAGGGAAACAAGGAAGAAAAAGATTACCTAAGACTTTTTTCAACATGATAGAGGAAATTGGTGTACAAGATATTTGGAGAGAAAAGAACCCAGGAAAATTACAATATACATTTTATTCTAATAGTCATAAATATTGGTCTAGAACTGATATGATTTGGATGACACCTGAACTAAGGGTTAATATGCAGAAAATTGAAATAGAATTAGGTATCTGGGCAGATCATAATCCTTTAAAAATGATGTGAAAAGGAATGCAGAAAAAATTAAGATAGACTTTGAACCAATCTATATTGAAAGAGAAAGAATTTATAGAATTAGCAACAAAAGAAATGGAATTTTTCTTCAAAAAAAATAAACAAGAAGATATAACAATTCAAAATGTATGGGATAAAGCCAAAGCATATTTTCGAGGTGTAGCGATAACATACATGGCTAAAAAAAACCAAAGAAAAGACAACAATGTCAGTTGTTAAGAATTTAAAAAAATAGAATTAGAACTAGAAATAAACCCACAAAAGAAAATATTGAAAAGACAAATGGAAATAATAAAACATAAATTAAATTTAACAGAATCAGAAAAATTGGCACAGCAAATCAAAAGGGCAAAGCAAAACTTTTTTGAAAATGCAAATAAACCAGGAAGATGGTTAGCTTATAAACTTAAAAAACAGGAGAAAAAAATGATAAACAATTTAGTAGCTGAAAAAGGCTGTTTACAATTTAAAAATGAAGCAATAAAAAAAGATAATTAAAGAATACTATGAGAAACTGTATGTTAAAGAAGAAACTCCATGGGAGAAAATGACTCAATATATGGAAGAAAATAATTTACCAAAAATTCCAGAAAATTTCAAGACTATGTTAAATGAAAAAATAACAATGATGGAATTGACAGAGGCAATAAAAAGACAAAAACATGAAAAAACACTGGGACCAGATAGACTCCTGGCAGAGTTTTATAAATGCTTACAAGATACATTAAGTTTACCATTGAAAGATGTATATAACAAACTTTTATTGGAGGTAAAACTCCCAAATACATGGACAGAAGCAAATGTTACTTTGATACCAAAAGAGGACTCAGACTTGACGCAGATTAAAAAACTATAGACCGATATCACTATTAAATGTGGACTACAAAATCTTCACTTCAATAATAGCTGAGAGACTGAAAAGATTTTTGACTGAATTTATACATCCAGACCAAAATGGATTTTTGCCAAAGAGACAAAGAAAAAATAATTTGAGAGTAATACTAGACATATTGGAATATTATGAACTGCATCCAGGGAAACAACTGGCATTAGTATTTTTAGATGCCCAAAAGGCATTAATAATATTTCTTGGCAATTTATGATTCAACAACTAAAAACAGTGGACTTTGGACAAAACTTCATAAATACAATTCAGACAATATATCAGAAACGAACAGCAAAAGTGATTGTAAATGGGGATTATACAGATTTTTTAAATGTTTTATTGATTTTCTAGTTTTACATTTAAGTATTTAAAAAGAAACGTGGCGGCTGAGTTAATCAAAAATTCAAAGACATACAAGTATCTTTAGTACAAGTCTCAAACTACCACATTAAATATTTCCTCTCTTTTCCCCTTAGTATTTACTGTCTCATGTTTAAACTAATACAATTCTTATTATATCAATTAAATAAAAATAACATTCTTACATTTATCAATAATTTTTAGCTTATACATATCCTGGTTATTTTAACATTCAGTCTTTATAGACAATCAATGTCCTAATTAATTTTTCCAAATCTTTAGTTTCCCATTAATATTTAAATTTAACATTTAATATTTATAATTTCCAAGTTTTAAGTGACCAAAGTTCCCTTTATCACAATTCATCACAAAGTCTAATATTCAGGATACACATCTTATCTATTTGAATATATTCTATTTCTCACCATCTTACGTCATCTAATTAATAATACAGTATAACATTCTTATTTTCTATTAATTTCCAAATGTCTTAAATTTAGTAACCAAAATTTCTTTTGTTTCAACATCAAATACTTCCTCTTTTTTTCTCTTAATGTCTACTATCTCATATTTAAGCTAGTACAGTTCTTATTATATCAGCTAAGTAAAAACATGTTTATTACATTTATCAATAGATTTTTTTAGCTTATATATATCTTAATTATTTTTACATTCAGCCTCTATAAACAAATCAATATTCAAATTTAACTTTTGATATTTATCCTTCCAAGTTTTAAATGACCAAAGTTTTCTTTATCATAGTTCATAACAAAATCTAGTATTCAAAGTACACATCTTGTCTATTTGAGTATATTCTATTTTAATCCTTACTAAGTCAAAACCCCAATTTTCTTCAGCCTTATTCTAGCTTTCTTTCTTTGCCAGCTCGCCTTCCATATCCGTGCTTTTAAGTCATCAAATAGTTCTCCCTCCGTTATTATATATGTTGTTTGAGATAAAAGAGGCCCTCCAGTCACCATTTTTTTGTTTTTTGGAAGGGCTAACAAATCGTCTATTTTTCCATCTCAACGTAGTTGTCCTGAAATGTTTATCTTCCCTTCAGTCTGTTCTTCTTCTTGATCCTCAGGTTTCTTCTGGTTTATATAAAAAGTTTTTTCTATTTTCAGTGTTGTCAGTCCCTTTTCTGAGTTTTCCGTTAACTGTGTTTGTTGATCAGTTGAATCTTCTATAATCGTATTTAATTGTTCCACTTCTTCTATTATATTCTGTGTAGTTGGTTCTTTAATTGTAATCAAAGTTTGGGTTCATATATCTAGGCTGACATCTTGTCTGTAGCTTCTTATTTCATCAGTAGCTGTAAGAATAGTTTCATAGATTGCTTTCAACATAAAAAGAATCTGTTCCTGATCTTCATCCATGTTCTCTTAGTGGTGTGTTAAATTAAAAGCTTTACAATCAGAGAATGAAAATAATTTTGTCACTGAGTATAGCACACAGCTGGGTTCACAGCTGATATCTGCCAATGTTGCAAAAGTCTTATCTATAGTCTGGGCTTCAAGCCAAGTCTCTTTTAGACAATGACAAGCTGTAATATCAGGTTTAGCCACAAGATGTCGCCCATACCATTTAAGATTTTTTTTAAGTCCAGAAATTTTTATAATCCTTTTTCCAATTTTTTGTAAGTAAAAACCCAAATCTTTAATCAAAATAAGAAATCTTTTAGTCCTCAAATTTTAGAAAGATAGAAATCCAGTTAGAATCAGCGTTGTTTCAGCGTTTTAAACTCCCCTGGATAGTCAGTTGCCGCTGTTTTTAGAGGGTGTGATAGAATTTCCCTTCCCTCTCTCCACAGGGGGGAAATACTTTGGGCAGCTTATACAGGTGGAAAAAATAATTAGGATTGAAGAGAGGTTCAGATCTCACCCAGTCTCATCCGTGCTGCTTTATAAGTGCCTGGTAGTAAGTTTGACTTCGGCTGTCTGCAGCCTAGTGACAGGCCATATTTCTATGGCCGGTCTTTCATCCGCCGGTTTGGAGGGCTGCCCCGGATCAAGCAGAAGGGCTACCACCCTCCTGTGATCAAGCGGGGATCCCCTCCTTGCTTGTTGCTCCTACAGGGCAACTTTCAACCCTTTCCAAGGTCCCCCAGCAGTGCGAAATCGGACGTGGAAGACAGAGCTCACCTTCCAGTGTCCGTGCTGGCTGCATCGGCAAACCGGAAGTCAGAGGTCAGAAAATTTTGATTTACGAGAAGGCACAAGACAAGGATGTCCACTATCCCCATTGCTATTTATCTTAATTTTGGAAGTTTTAAACAGAAACATTAGGCAAGATCCAGAAATTAAAGGATTGAAAATAAAAGGTGAAACCTATAAATTGCAAGCATTTGCAAATGATTTGGTATTCATTTTAAAGGAACCTTTAGAGATGATTCCTAAACTGTTGGAAAAGATAGAACAATTTGGAGAGATAGCAGAACTAAAGATAAATAGAGAAAAAACCAAAGTGATACTTTAAATTTTTACAGATAAACAAAAAACGCAACTATCAGAAAAAATAGAATTGCAAATAGTCAAAAAGGTCAAATACTTGGGAATATATCTGACAGCAAGATGTTCAACAATAAAAGAAGATAACTATATTAAATTGTTAAATCAAATAAAGCTTTATTTGGAAAAATGGAAAAATCTGCAACTGTCGATATTAGAAAGAATTGCTGCGGTGAAAATGAATATACTACCAAATCTACTTTTTTGTTTCAAACGATACCTATAAAACTGGAGGAAAAAAATCTTTGAAGATTTAAACTCTCTAATTCAAAAATTTATCTGGCAAGGAAAGAAAGCTAGAATTAAATTGAAAATGTTACAAGAAGCTAAGGGAAATGAAGGTTTTGGCTTGCCAGAATGGGTTTTATACTATCAAGCGTCAGTGCTAACATGGGTAAAAGAATGGATAACTCTTAGAAATAAAAGATTGCTGTACTTGGAGGGAGGGACATGACCTACAATTTGGTTGGCATGCTTTTTTATGGTATGGAATAAATAAAATACATAAATACTTCCAAAACCACTATATTAGAAATGCATTATTACTAAGATGGGGGAAAATAAAATGTAAGATCTATTTGAAAATTCCAGGATGGCTCATCCAAATCTAGTCAGTCTCAATAAAGTATGGACATATAAAGATATTTTAAATTCTGAAGGGAACTTAAAATCTAGACAAAAGATGGAAAATCAGGGCATCGATTTAACATGGTGGTCACATTTACAAATGCAAGTGAGATATGATAAAGATATTAAACAGTATGGATTTTATAAAGAGCAGACTATGTTTGACCAGACATTACTAACTTCTGATGAAAAGTTAATTTAAAAAATGTACAACTTCTTATTAAATCTGAAAATGGAAGATGAACAGGTAAAAGAAACAATGATAGTATGGGCAAAGAATTTTGGATATAGTATAGATTTAGAGAAGTGGCAAGGTCTGTGGGAACTATAAATTGACAATGTCAGCCTTCTATAAAGAAAACCTATATAAAATGTTTTATAGATGGCACTTGCAACCAACAAGATTAACAAAAATGTTTAAAAATATGTCAGAGAAATGTTGGAAATGTAAGCATAAGACAGGTACTTATTATCATATGTGGTGGACATGTGTGAAAGCAAGGAGATATTGGATAAAAATTCAGAGTTAGTTAGAAAAAATGTTAGATAAACACATAGATTATAAACCTGAATTTTTTTATTAGGTATAATGCCAGAAAAACCTGATAAGCAAAGTACATACTTGATTTTACATGTGATAACTGCAGCAAGAATTATATTTGCACAATACTGGAAGAATGAAGAAACACCACCAGAAGAAGAAATAATTTAAAAAAACACTGTGCGGAAAAGGACAGACTTACTTTAAGGCTGAAAGAAAAAGAAGAAACAGAATATTTTCAAACTTGGGACCTATTTTATCAATGGTTAGAGAAAAGATTTAAGGATTAGGAATTTAATTTGTATTAATAAATAAGATACGCAGACAACATGTTTTGTTGAATGATTACTATTGAATTCTGTTAAAAAAATAATCAATAAAACTTTATTAAAAAAAACTGTTGAAGAGGGGAGACAACGTGGATATTGTGCACCTATCAAAAAATGACAGAACACCACACTCAATATTTACCCCTGAAGGATTTAGTGTGGAACATCAAAGACCTCCAGAAGCAATATTTCAAGGCAAGATAAATACTTCCCAAGAGGAAATGTATGCAATGGTACAACAAATACAAATGACAAAAGATTTAAACCATGAGGAAATCAAAAGCAAATTTGATGACATAAATAAGCACATCTCTAACTTAAATCTACAATCAAAAGACACCCAGAAAATGATGGCAAATGAACAAACAATTCAGATAACGGAACACAAATTAGAAGAACATGATCAAATCAAGAAAGCTACAAATGAAAAGTACTACAATTTAATACAAACAGGGAAAAAATTACAAGACTTTGATATAACAAAAAAAAAATGGAATGGATTATAGAATTCCCAGGAGAATCTTTAGAGTTTGGGAGACAGAAAGTATATATTTTACCTATTTTATCTTCTTTATTCCCAAGAATACTTACAAAAACACAGGTATAGCTGAATATATCAACTTGGAAAACTACTCGGCAAAAGAAGAAGGCTAGAGACAGATTCAAGAGATTTGACTCTCCCTATCAGATGGAGTATTACATGAGCAAACACTTGATTGAATATGGTTAAAAGAATAGAGAACTTTCAACATAAAGGGGCCCTATAACAAGAGGAATAAGAGATTTAAGTATAAAATATTGGGGTGATGTAACTTTTATAAATGTAAGTGAAATATAAGCTGATCAGAAAGGATATCGGGATGGTGTACTTAAATGGAAAAATTTGGATATTTAGATCAGGGCTTTTCAACCAGTGGTACGGGTACCATCTGTGGTACATTGGCACCTGGCAGGTGGTATGCGACCATCCTAGAAAAGTGGTAGCGGGGGAGGGGAATGAGCTGAACCAGTGGCAGCACCGCACAAGCCTGAGCGAGAGATGGCTGAAACTGCAGGGCTGTCAGGGCTCAGTGGAAGCACCAGGATCAGCCGGAGCTCGGCGCTGAGCCCAGAAGAAGCGCCGATCAGCTAGAATGTTGCAGCATCTCCGGGGTCTTGTGATTCACATTCAGATGCTTGGCAACTGATTCATATTTATGACGGTCACAGTGTCCCAGGATCATGTGAAGTGACCAAAACCTGCTGCAACCACCCAGCAGATGGGGGGAATAAAAACCAAACACCCCCAGCCCACCCTCGCTGCCAATCCTCAACAGAAATGCTCACAGCCAAGCTCCCACCCAATCAGTTCAAACCCCACTGGCAGTTAAAAGGAAGAAACAGCTGCGATCACACATTACTCCTAGAAGCACGAAGCTGAAGACACCAGCCTGAAGATGACGAATGGGACTTCGTCGAAACGTCGCCAAGACACTTCCAATTTTACGCGGGGGAAAACCCGAATAACCAAAGACCTACATATATATATATATATGTGTGTGTGTGTGTGTGTGTGTGTGTGTGTGTGTATTATGAAATAACTAATTAATTTACGATCACCAGGAGGGTTTAAGTAAAAATACTTTAATTGAAAACCGAGCTTTCGTTGGGAGCTCCCAACATCCACAGGGTTAAAAGCCAGTTAAAGGAATGATTTAAATAATGTTCATTAGCATTTGTGCTCGGTTCTTGGAGCAAGTCCTCAGTCTTGTCTGGTTGGTCTGCATTTCAATCATTTTTATGGTGTTTGCATCCTGTTTGACTCTATCATTTATTTTGACTCTTTTGCTAACTGTCTCAGTGCCTTTCTCTCTGTTATCTGTCTTGGTGTTTCTAGCGCTGACCAAACTCTGTTGCTCTGTCTGTTGGTGGCAGTTATAGGCCTCACTTGAGGCAGATTCTCTGCATTCCATTCCTCCAAAGTCCTGTCTAATTAATTAGTTATTTCATAATGAATATACCCGGGAGTCATATTTTTACTGATATCATTAACCATATGTATATATGTATATATGTATATATGTATATATGTATATATGTATGTATGTATGTATGTATGATACAAAATCAACCGTTTACAAAATCGACCATATGTATGTATGTATGTATGATACTCGAATCGGACCGTTTACAATAGGAACCACGGCCACACCGACCCCCTTCCCCCACCTGAGAACATGCATGCTCGTGAGATGGGTGGCGACGGGCGTATCGACACCGTTAGGATCACGGGAGCAGTAACGAGAACTATAAGGAGATCAGCACTAACATTGAGACCCTCAAGTGTTGACAATTCAACAGTTATTACCCCAAAGACATCTCCACATTGGGAAAAATGTTTGAAAAGAGGGGAGAGCACCCTGCCTGACAAGCACTGTGATTGTTATCCTGGTACCCTCGCCGACACCCCCCCCCTTGACTCTGCCGTCGCTAATGCAGTTATGATCCTAGACCCTTGCAGCCGCGCATCTACAACACGACCCCGGATGACCGGAATACGTAAATTGGGGCACAATAGCAGAGATGATCTCGTGCAGCAACTTGGATTACTGCCGCTCCCGGATTCTTCATCACGCCTACGTTGCGCTCCTCCGTCGGAGGACATGTGGAGGAGGGAGGATTCGAGACTTCCCCACTCAGAAACAGTTGCGCAGGTGGAGAGGACGGCCCACTGCATGACGCAGCATAACATAGGAGCTCCGAACTTAAGCCCCCAGGGCTGCTTGACGGTAGAGGGTGGCGAGCGAGGGCTTTCTAATGGAGAGCGGGAGCACCTCCCCCGTGCGCTATTCACACTGACGAAAGGGAAAAGGGGATTGTGTGTACTGCTTTACAGCTGAAGTTAAATGATACGCAGGGAGGTGAGGAGAGGAAGCAAATGGAGGAAATATGCAAGCAACTCCCACAATCGGCACATGCTGACACGTTCATGTCATTAGGTTTACTTAGGATTGGAGAGGGGAGTGAGGGAAAGGGTTATATAGAGGCATCCAATTGTTTTGATGATGTTCCTAAAGATGGTCTTCCAATGATACGATGGCAAGGGGGACCGTCTGATAAACTGGAGGAAGGTGTTTCTGTGTCAGAACCCCATATGGATAAATGGGACGGTGGGAAGGATGGTTTTCAGCAAGGGAAGACGATGAACTGTAAAAGACACTCCATCCGAGATGAGAGGAAACATCTAGAGAGTGATTATAAGCCTAATGAGGCAAAACGTCCCTACGGTGGTTTGACACGGAAATGCAGCACAAATAAGGACAGAAGGATAGCTAAAGGGGTTAATGAGGAGGTTACAATGATTGGTTATCATGGCCCTGTTACGAGATCTAGGGCCCGGATGCAGGCGTCGGCTTATTTATAAATGCTTTTCCCATTGATTAACTTTGTGCCCTGAGGATGTCGGAAGGATCCGACGAAAGCTTGGCCCCTATGATTATATGCTTTTAAAAGTTTTTAAGGTTTTTACTAAACTTTTAATCGTTTTATATTCTCCTGGTGTTCGCACTTTTATTTTGTATCATGTATATTCCCAGGAGTCATTCGTTTGTCTTCTATGTTATTTGCAACCAGTATGTATGTATGTATGTATGTATGTATGTATGTATGTATGTATGTATGTGTATATATATATATATATATATATATATATATATATATATATATATATATATATATATATATATATATATATATATATATATATATATATATATATGTTTTCTGAGGTTTTTGCGGATGTTTGTATGTAGGTCTTTGGTTAATCGGGTTTTCTCCCGCGTAAAATTGGAAGTGTCTTGGCGACGTTTCGACAAAGTCACATTCGTCATCTTCAGGCTGGTGTCTTCAGCTTCGTGCTTCTACTCCTAGAAGCCAATGAGGGCGGGTTTCCAAATGGCTGGTAGGCGCCCTCATTGGCAAACGAGTCCCTAACACAAAGAATGACACCAGACCCACACTCACGAAAACCACACAGGATGTCACCACCACATATCCACGCAAAAAGCAAACCCAAACCCACACAGATGATGAGGCACGACCACAAACTAGAAGCCAGTCCACAGCTGCATCATCAGCCACTTTAAACCCCTCCAATCCATACATGNGAATGTGACTTCGTCGAAACGTCGCCAAGGTACTTTTAATTCTACGCGGGAGAAAACCCGAATAACTAAAGACCTACATACAAACACCCGCGAAAACCTCAGAAAACATATATATATATATATATATATATATATATATATATATATATAATCAGTTGGGTGAGGCACCCGGTCTACCAAATATAAATCAGTCTGTTCTGCGTTTTGCTCCAATCTAGGAGCATGTTTTGCAGGCAAACCTCACATACTGTGAACAGTATAAATTCAAAATTTTGAATATATATGTATAAAGTTTTTTTCCTTTCCGGTCAGCCCGTTTTTTGGGTTGATACATGCAGGCTGCCCAGGTTCAAATCCCATAAAGGGTATGGCTAGCTAATGACTTAGATGAGGAAATAGAAGGGGAACTCAAATTTGCAGATGGCACTAAAGTGGCAGGAATAGCAAACATCCCAGAAGACAAGTTCAGGATCCAAAAAGATCTTGACAAACTTGAACAATGGGCCCTATCCAACAAACTGAATTTTGATGTGGAGAGAAGCAAAGTTTTACATTTAGGCAGGAAAAAAAATCAAAGGTATAAGTACAGATTAGGTGAGACCTGGCTCAAAAACAGTAACTGTGAGAGGGATCTTGGATCATTTGACTATGAGCTAGCAGTGTGCAGCAGCAGCCAAAAAAGCTAATACAATCCTGGGTTGTATAAACAGAGGCAAACAATCAAGATCACACGAAGTATTAGTACCACTTTATAAAACCCTAGTAAGACCACACCTGAAATACTGCAAACAATTTTGGTCACCATACTACAAAAAAGATGCTGAGACTTTGGAAAAAGTTCAGAGAAGAGCAACTAAAATGATCAAAGGCCTGGAGTCTAAAACACATGAAGAACGGCTGCAGGACTTGGATTTGGCTAGTCTAAAAAAGAAGAAGAAACAGGGGTGACATGATAGCAGTATTCCAGTATTCGAGGGAGTGCCACAAAGAAGAGGGGGTCAAATTATTTTCCAAAGCACCAGAGGGCAGGACAAGAAACAATGGTTGGAAACTGACCAAAGAGAGAAGCAACCTGGAATTAAGGAGAAACTTCCTAACAGTGACGACAATTAACCAGTGGAACAGCTTGCCTTCAATGGAGGTTTTTAAGAAGAGACTAGACAGTCACTTGTCTGAAATGGTATAGGTTCTCCTGCTTGAGCAGGAGCCTGGACTAGAAGACCTCCAAGGTCCCTTCCAGCTCAATTCTATTTCTATTTCTATTATTTCTAATCTAACCACCTTTTCTATCATCTTCCCTAAAAAGGGAAGATGAAAAATTGGACAGAAATTGTCCAGGCAGATGGGATCAATTGATTTTTTAAGGAGGGGGCAAACCAGGACCTCCATAAAAGGCCCCAGGAACATCCCCTCCTACAGTGAAGAATTTATCATTGCCTAACCTATCTGACAGTCATCTTCCAGGAAGCTTTCATCAACCAGGAGGGGCAAGGATCTAATTGATTGGTGGTTGCACTGATAGCAGTGAAGACCCTGACCAAAAGAATCAAATTATTCCCAGATAACTGAGCAAGACCTTTCCCCATGCATATATCACACGGATCTGCACTATATGGGTTCCAACTGGGAACAAATCTGAAGACTTTGTCTGTCATATGCTATATTCCTAAGCATTCTCAAGCAATACAGTCATAAATGTGCTACTGTGGTATTCTAAATAGAGGAAATAGCACACATGATATTGATAGAAAAGCACCAGAACAAATATGTCAATGAAGACTCAATCATCCAGGCCAAAGGGATCTAAATGTTGAATCGTGGCAATGAGACCAAACTTTGGAGAAAGTCAGAGAGCTGACTTGGTATAGCAAGAGTTGGTACATTCCAACGACTCTCTGACTCTCTGCTTAACTAATTTTGCTCTGACTGATGAATTTGCTTGGATAAGCAACAAAACATCTCAAATTAACAAAGTTTGTTCCAGTTGCCATGATTCAACCTTTACAAACCAGAACAAATAAACAACTATATAATATTTGAAAGAAACATGGAAAAACAGGGTAACAAGAAAAAAAATCACTCTAGTATTCTCATAATGAAGACTGATGAACCCAACTGGATTCCAGAAGGAACTTGGGAATGTCCCAAAAGATTCGCTGTATGGTTCTACCGACACCTTGGAATCAAAAAGTGGCCAAGACTCTGGACAAGATTGTGCCTATATGGCATCTCTTCATCCATCAACCCCAACACTCCCCATAGTTCATAGAGGAACTGTCGGTTTTGAAAAGATCAAGAGATACCTAGAGTGCTGCTGGACAAAACTAAGGCCCAGCTCATTGTGATAAGAGCAGCGAAATTGAATTATTTCTCCTATTTAAGTAAAATAACAGGGTCCTCAGTGCTATCAATGCAACTATCTGTCAGTTAGACTCTTGTCCCTCTAGCTCACAGGTCAGCAACCCACGGCTCTGGAGTCGCATGTGGCTCTGGAGCCGCATGTGGCTCTGGAGCCGCATGTGGCTCTTTGATTTATTTATATTATATTTTTTATTAATTTTTTACACAAACATAAGTCATTCAATAGTTGGTAAGCAGTGTGATGTCTTGGGTACATTTGTAAAAACAGTTCTTAACAATTAATTTCTAATCTGTATTCCATATATTAATTTTGTTCAATTTCCTCTTTCCCCAAAACATCCTTTTTTGCAGACATTACGTTAATACAATTCTTGTTTTTATAAATGACAATTTAATATATATTTTTTCCAATATTTCTAAAAAATAATCATCATATGAATACATTTCTTTTCTTTCCATTCACTTAGATTGTCTTATCATCGATCCTGTTACAATCCTTACTTTAGTTTATTTCTCCCACCAAATTCTAAATATTTTTACTGGTAAAGGTTTTCTCAGCGATAAGTTACATTTATATTGACAGACTTGAATCTATTTTTTCCATATAATCCATCTCACATTTTTATGTTTCTTAAGTATTAAATATAAAAGTAAAAAAGAAAAAAGAGAGAAGAAAAATGAAAATAAAATAAAAAATAGAACAGAAGAGAAGAGAGCAGTAATAACAAAACATAGAAAATAACATAGTACTTAAAATATGTATCCCTCCTAGATTAATAGTGTTTATTTTCTCTAATTTCTTATTCTTTTTAATCATAGTTAAGAATATATTTAATCTTTAGGCGTTCTACTCAATAAATCTAGTCATCTAATCCCTTAACTCTAATTCAAAACATTTTATGTGTATATATGTATACTTTTCTTGAGTTCAGACACCTTTAAATATCTAAAACATTTCATCCTTCTTAGAGTATTCCAATATTCCTAAACAATAATCATCATATTAATACATTTCTTTTCTTTTCAATCATTTGTGCCTTATCATCGATCCTGTTACATTCCTTATCTTAGTTTATTTCTCCTGCCAAGTTCTGAATATTCTTACTGGTAAAGGTTTTCTCAGCATGTGGCTCTTTGAGCCTTTTCCTGCGGCTCCCAGCCTCCTCCACCATTTGCAGAGAGAGACAGAGACAGAGACAGGGGCACTTGCGCTTCCCCTCTCTCTCTCTCTCTCTCTCTCTCTCTCTCTCTCTCTCTCTCTCTCTCTCTGTGTGTGTGTGTGTGTGTGTGTGTGTGTGTGTGTGTGTGTGTAAAACAGAGAGTGGCCTCAAGCTGTTCTCAGACAAGCTGACAAGCTTATTGGGCGGGGCTCCTGCCTTTGTTGTGTCTCAGCAGGAAGCAGCAGAAAGCAGCAGCTCTCTCTGTGTGTGTGTGTGTGTAAAAAAGAGAGTGGCCTCAAGCTGTTCTCAGACAAGCTGACAAGCTTATTGGGCAGGGCTCCTGCCTTTGTTGTGTCTCAGCAGGAAGCAGCAGAAAGCAGAAGCTCTCTCTCGCTCTCTCTCGCTCTCTCTCTCTCTCACACACACACACACACTGAGTGGGGGAAGAAGACTGGCAGACCAAGGGCAGGAGAGAGCCAGCACAATAAGAATGTGTGTCAGCTTGTCATGAAGCCAGCTTGCCGAAGATCAGAGAGAGGGAGCAGAAGATCGGAGCAGAAGATCGGAGAGAGGGAGAGAGAGGGGGGAGAGGGAGGGAGGGATGGAGGGAGAGAGAGAGAACTCATGCATAGCAGCCTCTATTTCTTAATTAAACTCTTCAATCAAGCTCTCTCCCCTTGTGCGCGTAGGCACTCGCACAAGTTTTGCGGCTCCCAGTGTTTTCTTTTCTCTGGGAAACAGGTCCAAGTGGCTCTTTGAGTGTTTAAGGTTGCCGACCCCTGCTCTAGCTCATAAAAGCCTCAGAACAATGACCAGCAGGTGGGTTCAGGCAATGATAAATTCCTAACTGCAAGAGGGAGCTTCCAAGAACATTTCATGGAGGCCCTTATTTACACTCCTAAAAAAACTTTCACTCTATACCACCTGCCTGGACAATTTTCATTCAGGTCCCCATCTCTCCTTTTAGTGGAAGTGATAGATAAGGTGGTTGCTTGGCAGCTTCGGAGGATGTATCTAGTTTTTTAGTCCTCCTTCAATGAGGTTTCAGGCCAGGCTATGAGACAGAGGCCACAAACTAATGGATGATCTCTGGTGAGAGCAGGTTGAAAACAGTGCAATGAACTTGACTCTCCTTGACCTCTCAGCAATCTTCAATACTGTCGACCATGGTATCCTTTTGGGCTGGCTATAGAGTTTAGAACTAAGCAGCAAGTTCTATGCTGGTTTAGCTCCTTTCTTCAAGGCCATTCCCAATCAGTGTTGATAGGGAGTAAGATATCCAGCCTCTGGCCATTCTTTTATGACATATTGCAGGGCTCAGTACCCTCTCCACTCCTGTTTAACATCTAATGAAGCTGCTGGATAAGATCGTCCATCACCATGGATTGAAACATCACCAAAATGCTGGTGAATCTCAACTTTATATATCCACATCTGAGTGACCTAAGTGATGCTGTTGCTACCCTCTCACAGTGCCTGGAGGATCTAGAGCAGGGGTGTCAAACTGCCGGCCCATGAGCCGGACACGTCATGAGGAAACCGCGCCCACCCCATTGCCGATAATGGGGGAAAAGCTCCAATACATCACGCAACATCACGTGATGTCGAGAGTTTGACATGTCTGATCTAGAGGCTTGGATGGGGGACAATGGGCTATGACTAAATCCTGGTAAGATTGAGTGGCTTTGGGTGCATGAAACTTCAAAATCTGGATATTTGACAATTTTAGTTCTGTTGCACCCCCCCGTTCAGAACCAATTTACAACTTGGGGGTTCTCCTGGACTTATTTCTGCTTGAAAACCAGGTCGCAGTCATGTCTTGGAGACCCCTTACATAGCTTTGATTATGCACCAACTGTGGCCTTTCCTGGATCAGGACCCCTGCACTCGGTCACTCATACCCTAGTTGTCACTCATTTGGATTACTGCAATGTGCTTTATGTGGGACTACCCTTGAAGTGCTTTAACTGGTACAAGGTGCCGCAGCATAAGCAATCTTGGGGGCCTATAGAATGACCCATGTTACATCACTGCTTCATGAGCTGCACTGGCATAGATCCAAACTACTGGATGAACCATCACTAAGACAAGTCTGTCCTCCTCATGCCAGCAAAGAAGCCTACTGAGGATACCATTGGTCAAGGAATTCTGACTGAGCCTTCTCTATTGTAGCACGAGCCCTCTGCAACATCCTGCTCCCCAGGGTGAAGTTTGCCCCCACCTTCCTATCCTTCCATAAGGACATGAAGACCTGGCTCTGCTGTTTGGACAGGGGATCCAATGGGGGAGGGTATCATTAGAGGTGGCTGCCAGACTAACTAGCTGACCCCACCTTCCCCCTGAGCTTTCTGCTTCCTTTCCACTCATTTTTTTTAATTTCATAATTGTATTTCTACTGTTTATTTATATTGTTTTATTTCTTTACTTTTTTGTATTTTATATCTTTTTTTCCCATTTTATTGTTGTAAGCTGCGAGAGTATCCCCATGGCAAGATGAGCAGCAAATAAATTTACCGAACAAAAAACAAACAATGGTAATTAACATAAAGTAACACCATTTAGACATTTTATCAATTTGACAAACAGTATTGTACAATATATAAAGTATCAGCTTTAAAATATATTAATTTGTAAACTGTAGTAACATGTATTATAAAGTATGCTTTATTAATAGGTTAAATCCTCTTCCTTCTGCAATCATTTTTCAATATTTTTCCTTATTTGGAAATAATAAAATATTACAAAATGAATTATAATAAATGTGAATGGAACAAGCACAAAACAGGGTATGTGTAGGAAAAAGCACTGAGGATCAAATTTAAATTGTTCAGTAAGATGTACAGGAGCACAGAAAAGGAAATGTAATATCTTATAAATCACTGTGTTCCAACAGTATTTGATTACAACCATATATTTCCTGAAATCTTTATTTAATGTTAATTGGGTCCTACAAATAACCTAAATCTGATAATTCTAAATATCAAAACTTGTTGAGAGATCCAGAAAAATTAAAGAGGAACCTGATGCTGTAAATTTGTTGGATTATACTTGGATAGCTTTTATTAATTTTTTCAAATACTGCACAGCCTATTATCTCATGGCTTGCATAAATGCTGTTACTCAATCTGATTTTCTGGGTTTGCACATAATGAAAGATTAATTTACCATACTAGTAAAACTGCCATAGCATGCTAAGCTACAGAATGGTTGGCTTGTTTATGATTCCATGAACATAGCAACATCCTAAGACCACAAAATAAATAAATAAAATAAAATAAAATAATAAAAATCTCCTGTCAACTATACGTGGAATATGCATACAAGTAATTATTATTTTCGCTGCTGAATGGATTCTCCTCACCCATCTTCTAGCCACTGAGCCAGCAACAAGAAAATTCGGGCCACATCTCACGCATTGACTTACAACTATTAAAGCAGCAAAGAAACAGCACTGTAAATAAAATAATCGTTTTCTCCTACCTTTCTCTACTAAAGAAATCTATTTTGTATGCAATAGGCTTCGGCTCTGATCATTGCAATCTGACATAATCTTGAGAAAGCTTCTCTATCAAGATCTCAAACAATCCAGGTTCAGAACTTTCAAAGGCCAAGAGCCATCTCTCTCTCGGTATTAAGAGACGCACTTACCTTGTCAAATCAAGAGAGCGAGAATTAAATGAAAGCAACACCCGAAAGCTCGTCTTAGGCTCACTCTGACGACTATTAACTCCCGGAACCCTCTGAAAGACAATTGAAGTGCGCTTGCGCCTCAATCCTTCAAAATACTTTTTAAAAAATCACCAACCAGAGGCTCATACGCATGCGTAGGCAAATAGGAAAGTTCAGTACTTAAATACGCCTGCGCAAAGAGTTCAGGCGCTGTCAAAATTTTGTAATTCTTGTTGGTATTACAGTGGTAATCTTCAGAGCAGACACCATAAGGATGGAAGCAGTGAATGAGTTGGGAGTGCGTTGAGGTCGACTTTAGTGGTCACTGCTGAAAGTTTGCAAAAGTGCCAAGCATTTAAGGATGGTGGGAGCAGACCTTGCGCGCGTGACTTCCTCTTGAATAGAAATTTAGCAAAAGTCTCTTGCATGGCAAGAGATCTCCAGATATCATTCAAGAGAAATAAAATACAAAAGGGGGAGGGGTATTTTTTAGAAAATGAATGCTTGTATTTTGCATCATTACCTGGAAGATATATAACCTCTCTCTTTTACATCGCTTTTACTAAGCATTAACATATAGTGCATAGCCCGGGTGCTGTTTTCGGGGTGGGAGTGGGGATGTGAGCAAATCGCAAAAACAGTAACAAATACTAATACAAATTACAAGGCATGAAATATGAAAAGGCAGTATGCCTAAAACTAGTTTTACTTGTTCATAATTTTCCATCTTTTCAAAATATTTTTATCTCTTCTATAGGCTAATGCAGATTCCTACATTATCTTTTAAACATGTTTGAAATTTTCCACTGATCTCTTTTTTCAGAATTTCATGGATCTTATGTAACAGTATGATTTTGAACATCTCACTTCTCATCTTCACATACTTGTTTTGTGATTTGATTCTCTTTCATCTTCTTTGTATAGCCAAACACCTCAGAGTTTCTTATATTACTGATAATTAACTTTGAACTTTAGTCACAATTCATTATCTTTACTGCCTTTCTAGGAATATCCATTTTTTAAAATCTGCATACAAAAGAGTTAAGTGATAAGATAGAGCAAATATGGATTATAAAAACTTTATTAATCACTAATAATATTTATTAATCACTAATAATATTTATTAGTGATCTGCATACATGCATTCCAGTTACTTTAAAAGAGACTGAAAAAACTAAACTGGTTTAAAATTACACAACTCTGAATTCTGCTAACAAGGATGTTGATCAAATCGATCTCTCACTCCAATATTTAAGTGAGATTCCCTAGCTCACCTTCAAAAAGCAAATGAACTCCATAATCCGTAAATAGATATTGTGTCTCAATAGATTGTGCTTTGCTTTGAAATTTATTATAGCTGACATTTTAGAAGGATGATCGCTAGAATATTGATTGATACTGGGACTGAGTAATGTGAATATTGGCAAGAAAATGATCAAGAGACACAGGTTGTTTCTTGTTTTTTTGTGTCCATGGTTTAATTTGGTCTCCACCTATTTGTTTTTCATAATTCTACACTGTTCCAAACAACAACTGTGTCAGAAATAAAATTTATTTCTCTGCACCTTATACAACATATTGAAGGTAGAACCACCAAGCAGAGAAATGAAAGATATTGTATTTCCTACGCTTTCAGGATTTGGGAGAAGATAGTAGGTGATTTGGTGTACCCCTGTGGGAGCTGTGTCCCTGTGTGTTGTTAGTCCTTCCATGTGAAGTCAAAGAAATATTGCTAAGTGTTGTTGAAAGAAAACTCTTCATGGTCCAGTCCAAGCTGGGAATAAACAAAAGGGAACTGCTTTAGAAAGAAGGTTGTAGTTTATTGAAGAGCAGAGCTAGGCAGAAATGTGGCTCTGGGAAAGCTGACCACAGGTAGCTGGGAATGATGGGGTTTTATACTTTCTTGGGCTTTTGAGGTTGTTTCCTGTTCCTGTTTGAGGTTTTGTATTTCTTGTGTCATGTATTTTGACCTGAGTGTAAGGACCTGCTTCAAAACCTCATCCCAAGAAAGCAGGACTCTTGCAACATTTCCATTCCAAAAGGAACTTTTATTAGGAGAAGCTGACAGCAGGCATAGAAGGCAGGATCTGAGGGTTTCCTGCTCAGATCAAGAGGTTAAAAGAGCATCAAGCAAACCCCACCCCAACAGTCCATCTGATCAGTTCAAACGAGCCAATCCCTAAGTGTCAGATTGGCTGTGGGAACGGAGCTGATAACGGAGTCCATTCCCATACTTGTGAAGATGTTGGGTCTTCGCACCTTTCTCTTCCACAGTGAGAGATAAGCAAGATGGCCAGAGGCACATTCCTTTCTCATCCCAGGTTGACATCAAGGGGGAACAGTTCAAAGAGCAAGCAGATAGGATAGGCAGAGAGGATACATTGTAGCTAAGCAAAAAAGGAAAAAAGATGTATTCTCTGGAGCCTCCCCCCTCCCCCCAGGAGAATGACAGAACCCACAGAAAAAACCCCAAAAGGAACAGAACCACCCCCCAACAAAGAAATGGGTTCTGACATGCCGCCGCCCCTTAAAAAAAGAGAGATCTATCTGTAGAAAACAAAACAAAAGGAGACAGAATAAAGAATTAGTCCAGTTTATCTGGATAAGCAGCATGAAACTTACTAAGCAATCTAGGGGCTCTAACGTGACATTTCTGAACTCATTCGTTCTGGGAGGGAGGCAGATGTTTCCATGCTACCAGGTATTGAGTGGAACCATGATATTTCCTTGAATCTCTTTGGTTTCAAAATGCTGTTCACCTTCTACCATGATTGGAGGAGAGGAGGAAGCTGCAGCCAGCCTCAAGGGTGACTGCCACTCACGCTTTAAAAAGCTGCAGTGAAAAATTGGGTGGACTTGTCTGAGCATCTTAGGGAGCTTTAACTCTATGGTAACTGGATTGATTATTCTCTTAATGGGGAAATGTCCCACATATTTTGGCCCTAGCTTCTTTGAGGTTTGCAGGGATTTTAGGTATTTTGTTGACAGATATGCTTTCTCCCCTTCTTGAAACGGTTTGCTTCCATTCGTTTTTTGTCTGTCTGGAATTTATAAGCTTCCCTAGCTTCGTCTAAAGCCTTTCTCACAACCAGCCAGGTGTTTTGTAATTGTGCAATCCATTCCTTCAGGAAAGGGATGGTCAGTTCGTTAGAGGGTAATTCAGGCATCAGGTTGAAACTTTGTCCTGTTGCAACCTGGAATGGAGTGTAGCCCATGCTGGAATGCAGAGCGTTGTTATACGAGACTTCTACAAACAGAAATAGGTCAGTCCAATTGTTTTGCTGGTAATTAATGAAGCATCTTAGGTACTGTTCTAGTACTGAGTTTGAACGTTCAGTCCCACCATTTCAGTCCCTGAGTGTCCCCAAAGTCCCAGGAATCCTTTCAAAAACTCTGACGTGAATTGTATTCCTCTATCCAATATGATTCTTTGTGAAGTCGATAAATGTGGTAAACGAATAATTTCGCTCGTGTCTTTGCAGTGGCAATTTTTGGGCATGGGATAAAATGCATTTGCTTAGAAAACAAATCCGTTATGACCCAAATGACTGTGTTCCCCTCACTTTCCGGTAATTCCACAATAAAGTCCATAGAATTTTTTTCCCAAGGCGCCAATGGGGTTGCTACTGTTTGGAACAATCCTGGGGTCCTCCCTTGTCTCCTTTTTGCCGCAGCACATATTGGGCAATTAGCTACATAGCTTTCAGTGTCCTTTTTTATCAATGGCCACCAAAACTGCCATTTCACTAGGTGAAGAGTTTTCACAAATCCAAAATGTCTGGCTGATTTTGAGTCATGGCAAAGCTGCATGAAAGTTAGTCTCTGGCTTTTTGGGATGTACAGTTTCCCTCCCACCCATGGCAGTCCATCAGTCATTGTGCATAGGTTCTTGTGGCTTAAGAACCATTCGTCGGCCTCCAGTGCTTTTTTGAATTCAATCCCCACTTGGCTTGCTAGGGGTTTCTGAATTTTGGCTTGTGCCCGGGTGGTGACTTGCGCCACTAGCTGTTTTGATGGCATAAGTGGGTCTTTTATTTCTGCCTTATTACTGTTGTATTGTGGCAATCTGGACAGCATGTCTGCAAGGAAATCCCTCCCCCCGGTATGTGCTTTAGTGTGAAATTAAACCAATGGAAATGCTGAGATCACCTCGCTTGTTTAGGGGTCAGTTTCCTGGGCATTTTTAGGGCTTCCAGGTTCTTGCAGTTGGTCCATACCTGGAAGGGGATTTTGTTCCCTTCCAGGAAATGCTGCCAAGTTAGGAGGCATCCCATCATATAGCATAAGCCTCCTTCTCCCAAACTGCCCACCTTTGCTCTGTCTCTGTGAGTTTCCTTGATGTGTACGCACAAGGCTCTAGTTTCCCTTCATCATTCTCTTGCATTAATACTGCCTCCACGGCCACATCACTAGCATCATTTTGAATCACGAATGGTTTGTCAGTGTCAGGGTGTCTTAAGATTGGTTCCATGGAAAATAACATTTTCAATCTTTCAAACGTGGTTTGGCACTCTACCGTCCATTTTAAAGGTTGGCTGGGCTTCGGTTTCCCCTCCCCTTTGATTTTTAGTAGGTTAGTAATTGGCAATGCGATTTGCGCAAAAGAGGGAATGAACTGGCGGTAAAAGTTAGCAAATCCAAGCAAACTTTGCAGCTGCTTCCTGGTCCCAGAGTCCATCTTGATTTCACTTGGCAAGATGCGATACCCCAGGTAGTCAATCTTTTCTTTATGAAACTCACATTTAGATAATTTGGCATACAAGTGGGCTGCTCGCAGTTTTTTCAGTACAGTTCTGACCAGGTTTACATGTTCCTCTTTTGTTTCAGTAAATATTAGGATGTCGTCCAGGTAAACAAGCACCCCTTTATATAATTTCTCCCGGAGCACATTGTTTATTAATTGCATGAACACTGTGGGTGCCCCCTGAAGTCCGAAAGACAAATCTTTTCATTGGAAACACCCTAAGGGGCAGTTGAACGCTGTTTTCCATTCGTTCCCCTCTTTAATTCTAATTCTGTAAGTCCAGTTTTGAATTTTTTTTCCTTTTGACAAGTGTGCTAGCATGTCCTTCATCAGAGGAAGGGAGTAAAGATTACTCTCACTCACTGCATTGAGAGATCTGTAATCTATACAAAGATGAAGAGACCCATCCTTCTTTTCACAAAACAATATGGGGGTTGCAGTTTTGGGCTTCGCCGGTTGGATAAACCCTCCTTTCAGATTATTCTCTATGAACTTTTGTAATTCCTCTAGATCCCATGGGGTCATGGAATTCAATTTTGGCTTAGGCAATTTTGCCCCCGGGAGTATTTCAGTAGCACAGTCCATGGGTTGGGGTGTGTGTGTGTGTGGGGGGGGTAATTCATTGGACCTGAGTTGGTGCTTTTGCCTCTACTTTCCCTTTTGGGAATCTCAGTACTCCTGTCCTCCAGTCCACCCTTGGGTTCCATTTTGTTATCCACACCATACCTAATATGAATGGGCATTCCATTCCAGGGTTCACCACAAATGTTAGAGTCTCTATGTGGTCCCCTATGATGAGTTGGACGGGTAACGTGGCAAGAGTGGCTGGTATTCCCCCTGCAATGGACTCATCTAATTGACTGAACAAAATCGGTTTCTTCAGCCTCCTCACCGGGATCCCTAAATTCCCCACGAGGGTTGGGCTTATGAGGCAGCAAGTGCAGCCGGAGTCTATCAGGGCTCTAAATGCAACTTCCTCTGGCATCCCTGGGCTAAACAGTTCCACAGTCCTGGTGAGGGGCACGATGGGTCCACTTATCAGGGGTTTGTCTTCCGAGTTGTCCTCTGAGGAATCAGGGGGTCCTCCTGGCTTGGTCGGGGTTCCTCCCGTCTGCCCCGACAGGATTGGGAACTCGAGAACCTCCACACTTTTCATAGCCATCTCCTTCAGTTTTGATGGGGTTTTCCTGGGCTTCCTCCCTGCAGCTTGATCAGGTTTCTAGACAGGAGTTTTTGAGCAACACTCGGTGGCACGCTAACTGTCCTTCCCGCATTTGAAGCAGGCCGTTGTCCTTGGGGTGGTAGGGGCCTGTTTTGCTGCTTCTTGAGATGGCTCTGCTAGCGGTTTTCCCCAGGATCTTCCCCCGTGCCGTTGCCTTCTGGCACGATAGATTTCTGCTTCCTCGGCCAGGATATACCAGTCTTGGAGCAGATCAGGATCTCCCCGAGGGATGCAAGCATAATATAGGGCATTGTTTAGGCTGTCTTTGAAATGTCCTACCAGGATCTCCTCTGGCCAGTTCAGCTTGCTAGCTAGTGCCCGGAATTTCTGCATGTATTCAGCTATGGGCCGCCATCTTTGCCTGACAGTTTTTGTGCTCTCTCGAGCCTTCCAGTTGGCTAAAGGATCTTTGAACCATCACCTGAGAGCTGCCATGAACTGGTTGAAATTTTGCAGCTCTGGGGCGTTGGCGTCATGGAGGTGCACTGCCCATTTGGCTGTATTGTCATCTAAGGCCATTTGTACAATCCTTATTCAGCTGTGGTCGCTGGGTATTTCACGGCGATATTCTTCCATATAGTTCAGGACTTGAATCAGGAAAAACCCCAGTCGACACAGCTCCCTGCTGTACCTCACCCCCAGTGGAGGGAACTTTCTGATGGATAAATGTCCTCTCTGTCTCCTAGGTCGATGCCCATCGCCATCTCCTGGTGCGGCTCACCCAGGGGTGGCTGCGGTTGTAGCAATGGTTGCCACCTCCATGGTGCCAGCGGAAGGGGCTGGGGTTGCTATCTCAACCCCTCCTTTATCTGTCCCCTTGGCTGAGCCTGGGTTAGCGATACCCCAGCATGGGTTGGCTTTCTTTTCCTTCAGGGAATCGAAGGTGACTCTCAGCATGTCATTATGTAAGGAACCACTTCAATCCACATCTTAAGAAAGCAGAATTATTGGAAACAATCTCTTCCAACAGGAACTTTTATTAAGAAAAATTGATAGCAGGCATGATAGACAGGATCTGAGGGATTTCCTTACAAATCGATGTTTTAAAGTGTCACTAAGCAGCCCCCACCCTGCAGTTCTTCCAGGTGATTCAGACCGGCAGATTTCTAGATGTTAAATCCAGGAAAGATAACATCAAACCGGTTCCATTGTGCACGATCATTCAACAGCTCCTCACACCTTATTTTGATGTATCTTTTCACCCCCCCTTTTCCTAGCTGCCCGGTAAGGAGGAAAAGTTCAGAGGGACATAGGATAAGAGGCAAATGGTTACATTGTAATGGTTAGTAGACCCAAAGGCGAATAAACAAAAGGTTACTTTGTAGTGAATAGAGGAAGTGAGAGTAATAAAACCCACATGCATATCCCCTCCCTTGGGAGTATAGCAGGATCCAGGCAAGGGTAAGAATTGGTTTTAGATCAGAGAAGATAGATAGAAAGGAAATATAGCTGGATTCTGACATCCTGCCCCCCTTAAAAATAAGAGAGAGCCACCTGTAGAGAAAACAAAACAGGTATAAAAGTTAGTCTGGCTTGTTAGGATACTCTGTATGAAACATCTTTAACAGTTTCAGGGGTCTGATGTGACGTTTATGGACCCACTCTTTTTGTGAGGAGGGGAGGTGTTTCCATGCTACTAGGAATTGAGTTGTGCCATGATATCTCCTAGAGTCTAGGATTTCCTTTATCTCGAAGTGTTGTTCTCCTTCCACCATGATTAGGGGTGGTGAGGGGGGAAATTTTTGGCCATAAGGTTGACTGTTGTTCTGTGAAACATTGGGTGTATTTGCCTGAGATTTTTGGGTAATTCTAATTCTACTGTTACTGGGTTTATGATTCTTTTAATTGGAAAAGTCCTATATATTTTGGTCCAAGTTTTTTACATGGTTGTAGGGATTTTAGGTATTTTGTAGACAAATATACCATTTCTCCTACAATGAAGATGTGGGTTCAACTCTTTTTTTATCTGCTTGTGCTCTGTATGCTTGCCTAGCTTCGTCTAAGGCTTTTCTAACTATTGGCCAAGTGTTTTGTAATTGTGCTATCCATTCTTTCAGTGATGGATTGCCGGTTTGTTTGGGATTAGTTCTGGCATGGGATTGAAACTTTGACCGGTGGCTATAGGAGTGAAAAGGAGTGTAACCTGTGCTGGAGTGGATGGCATTATTGTAGGCAACTTCTGCGAAAGGGAGCAGGTCCGTCCAATTCATTTGCTGGAAATTAATAAAGCATCTTTTTTTAATAAATTTTTATTGATTTTTCAATTAAAAACAATAACATAAATATGATGCATTTAATCACAATATCAGCCAAAAAAAAGTAACACTACTCAATACATTCACGGAAGTGTCCGGTGTCCCCCCCTGGACCCGCCTCTTTCATTTTCCACACCTTCCTCCCCCCAAACCTACATCCTCTCCTCCTTCCTCCCTCTCTCCTACCTCCCTTCCTCTCTCAACTATCCCGTCTGGTGCAGTTGGGGTATCCACCGGGCACCTCTTTAAAAAATCACATATAAATCTACAATACATCAATTTATATACATCTATCTATTCCCTTTCCCCCCTCCCCCCCAGGACTTCCCAAAGCTGAACCAGGAAATAAGCACACAATAATCCAATTCTATCCAAAGCTACTCATTATTACTACACGCTAGTATAAACTTACTATGACTCTAAAATAACATTAAAATACTTGCGCAAATTGTAGTTGATAGATAGCCTTTAACGCTGACAAAAATCTGTCCCCAAAATTCATTCTATCAACCAACCATAGCAAGAGTTGCCAATCCATCTTATCAAAGGCCTTTTCGGCATCCCAAAAAATAAAAGCCGCCGGAATTTGATTATTTTTATCCAAATACTCCAACAAGTTCACAATTTGTCTGACGTTGTTCTTCATATATCTTCCATTTTATTTAGGTCTGACTAGGTGCACTTATTAGGCAAAGTCATGAACGTAATCAGATAATCGATTATAAAAACGTTTTTAGAATATTAGGCACAAGTTATTTCTATATGGCCTATAATTTTTAGGCTGAGTCATATCTTGATCCTCCTTTGGTATAAGTGAAATAAATGCACACCTCCAAGATGGTGGTATTTGTCCTCCCACTAAGATATCATTGAAAAGACATCTCAAGGGTTCTAACATTTCTTCAGACAATTTTTTATAATAAATTGCAGTAAACCCATCTGTACTGGGGACCTTGCCAACCTTCAATTGTTTAATTGCCTCTGTAATCTCTTCCAACACAATCGGGCAATTCATCAATCCTTTTTGATCATCAGTAAGATGAGGAAAATTTGCTTGTTGCAAATAATTGTCTATTTCAAAAGATTGTATATTCTCGGAGGCATATAATTTAGAAAAATATTCCAAAAAAGCCCTTTTAATCAAGTCCTGTTGAAAAACTTTACCCTTGTAATTTATTTTCTCAATGAGTCTTTGTTTTTGTTTCTTACGTAATTGATAAGCTAACCATCTTCCAGGTTTATCTGCATTGCAGAATGTATTATGTTTCATATATTTCAAATTAACAGCAATTTGATCAGAAAGCAACATATTAAATTGTTCCTTCAACATTACAATAGATGCCTTTAAGTTCTTATCCATTGGATTTAAGGAGAAAGCTTTTTCCTTTATTTTTATCTCTTGCTCCATATCTTTATACCTTTGTTGCTGATTTCGCTTATAAGCAGAATTCATTGAGATTAAGGCACCCCTCATAACTGCTTTGCTTGCGTCCCACACCATTGACATGGAGGTGCCTTTATTCATATTCAACATAAAAAAATATTTTAAGTAATCTTTAAGTTTCTGCACATTTGTTTCATAATTCAATAAATTCTCATTTAATCTCCAAGTCCTTCTACTACCTCCATCAGTTGAAATTTCCATCCATACAGGACTGTGATCTGACAATATCTTAGAAAAAATCTTCACCTTCTTAACCCTAGAAATCAGATCATTGGTAATCAAAATAAAATCAATTCTGGAATGAGATTGATGCCTATCCGAAAAAAAGGTGAAGTCACTTTCTCCTATATTCCTCTCTCGCCATATATCTCTTAACTCAAGGTCTTCCTGTAATGCAAAAAAACTTTTTGGCAATTTAGCTTGCATTGAGATTTTAGAAGAAGTCTTTTTATCTCTTTTTGGATCTATTACACCATTCCAATCTCCCATCATAATAACAGATTTATAATCCAATTGTATTATCTTTTGATGTAAAAGAGTATAAAATTGTTTTTGTTGTTGATATAAATTAGGTGCATATAAACCCACAAGAAGACATTTTTTCCCATTCAATATAATTTCAATGAACACAAATCTTCCTTCTGCATCAGCATCTATTA